>NC_132933.1:100020704-100181184 GCF_047675955.1 Chlorocebus sabaeus | reverse complement strand
CTGCGGGTTCATGCGGGTTTCTTCACCCTATCCTGTGAGGACCGTGAATTAAGTCCTGTCAGGACCTGGAATTAAGTCCTGTATGTCTTCTACTTCAAAACTACATGAGAATGCAGGGTTTTCTTTCTTACTAAAATCAAGTGTCCCTTTAATCATCCCAAGCATATTTTTTATTGCATGCAGCCATTCAAAGTTTGCTTTTTCACAAATGCTTAGCCTAAGTCTTCTATTCAGCTTCAGTTTCAGCTTAGGATGTTTAGGAAGACCCATCAGCCAAATTCTATGCCAACGAGATTTCTGGCATCCCTATACTACTTTGTGATCCTGATAATTCTTATGTAACTGTCATATCTAACCAATAACACATCATCAGTATATAAACAAACCATAATATTTGGAGTTACGGTTATCATGTGAACATTCTCCTTCAATAATAGGTAATATTTTTAGACGTAACTTTGAATAAAAATCTATTCATATGCTTAATATATTGATATATTGCTAGTCAGTGAAGGTACAAATGTATATTAATCATAGGTAGAGTAATAATGTGCCATAATTAATGATGACTGTAAAAACTCCTAATATTATGTATAGAAACAAAGAATGGCCTTTCAGATGAGAAGTTGGGAAATAGATTGAGAGTTCAATAAAAAGAGAGCATATGTTAGCTAGAAAATATCTGGAAGAATGTTATATTCTTCTTGAATAGACCCATGTTTATATAAATATATGCATTATAACACAAATATGTCTTTATTCATAAACATAGTGAAAAACATTCATTTGTATCATGTTTTTAATTTTGCTTGTTGAAAAATTACAAAACAGAAAATCATAAAAAAAAAAACTCAGCAATGGGGGATTTATAAAAGTGCCCTTTAACTGCAGCATTATGAAGAATATACATGGGGTATTCCTTGTTTATTCAAAAATAAATGTTTTCTAATTTGATGGAGAAAGTTTCAATTTAAATTTTGCTTTATTTTTCATTCTGAAATTACTAGAAGTTGCATAATATCTTTATAATTTGAACTGTTTTGGTGCTAATTTTCCATTTTATTCTTATATTTATTTATCATGTGATATCCATACTGTTTTAATTTTTTTCATCTCAAGGATTTTTGTTTGTGTGTACAAAGAATATTAACTCTGTCATGTTATATAAAGAATAACTTTTCTGTTGACATATTGTTTCAAAATTGTTGATGACTTTTATTATTGTTTTCTTCTTTAAAAATGTTTACTTAACTAATAATTATATATATTTATGGGGTACAATGTGATGATTTGATATATGTATACAATTTAAGATATGAGTGAATTATAAAAGGGACTGGATAGAAGTGCAGCAAATTGTTTATCTCACACTGTGAAATTGTGGCTGTTTTTATTCTGCTATTCCATATTTTACAATTTTCTATAAAAAACATCCACTACTTTTTAATCAGAAAAGAAATAATTAAGAGAAATATGTGAGATTGAGGTCACAATCTCAGATAAAAGATCTTACAGGGCAATAATCCTACTGCATTTATAATCAGACTAACAATTATTACACTTCAGCTTTTATGTCACCATTATGCTTAAATGACACATTGACCAAGATATAGAATTAAAGATTCTGAGATTTTGACATTATTAACAAATCAACTTGAGAAATATGCAATCAAGCAAATTAATATTAAATTCCTTTAGAGATAATATACAATCACAAATCTTTGATAAAATAAATAGCAATATGCTATTTACTTTATTATGGTAAACTTCTGGTTCATTGCAATGGCATTTATAAACTGTCATTATGCTGGTGGGAATGTCCCATGCTAATAAGCAATGAGGGCAGCCAGAAATCACCCTCACGGCCACCTGCTGGTTTCTGCCAGTTTCACTATCTGATCCTGTTTGGATCAGATCCTGTTTTAGTCAGTAGGGTTATGACTAGAAAACAAGTCCTGCTGGTCTCCTACCTCACATATAAGTTTGTGTATTCACATGAGTCTTGGGCCAAGTTCCCCCCGACTGAAACCATGGTATCATAAATCTGGATGATTTATGGAGGGGATAAAATAAGATCAGAAAGTAATCCATAATTTTCAATCTATGAGTAAATAAATAATGGATGTAAAAATGTATACAATAATGCAAAGCAGAATAAAACGTATTAAATTAATATGAGATCAGCAAATTTTTCTTTAACAGGCCCGACAATAAGTATTTCAGTCTTCGTAGGCCATGTAGTTTCTGTGTTATATTGTTGTATTTTTTTAGAAATAATACTTTAAAATGTAAAAAAAAATGCTTATCTCAAAAGCTATACAAAAATACGCATAGGCTGGATTTAGCTTTCAAGCCATAGACTACTAGCCCCTGGATTATCTTTTAATTTAAATATTTGAATACTGTATTTTTGTACCAGTAGTCAAAATATTAACAAATGAGAGTTCTACCTTCAGATAAGATTTTGAAAGCCTCAAGAGAAAGTCACTCCAGTCCTGAAAATGAGCAATATCCTAATAATCTATAAGATTATAGGGGATTTACATGTTACTATAAAGACACATGCACACGTATGATTATTGAGGCACTATTAGCAATAGCAAAGACTTGGAACCAACCCAAATGCCCATCAATGATAGACTGGATTAAGAAAATGTGGCACATGTACACCATGGAATACTATGCAGCCATAAAAATGAATGAGTTCATGTTCTTTGCAGCGAGATGGATGCAGCTGGAAAACATCATTCTGAGCAAACTATTGCAAGGACAGAAAACCAAACACCACATGTTCTCACTCAGAGGTGGGAATTGAACAATGAGAACACTTAGACACAGAGCGGGGAACATCACACCTGTAGTGGGGTGGGGGACAGGGGGAGGGATAGCATTAGGAGAAATACCTAATGTAAATGACGAGTTAATGGGTGCGGCAAACCAACATGGCACATGTATACCTATGTAACAAACCTGCACGTTGTGCACATGTACCCTAGAACTTCAAGTATAATAATAAAAAAAGATTATAGGGGATTTATTAGATCATGATCCAAAAAAGATCAAGGTAACGAGGCAGCCATGGGAACTGATACAAAAGGGCGACTAGTCCCTGTAAGGAGAGATGAGACACACAAACTGTGTCACCTCTGGCAGAGCACATGTGGAGGAAGTGACAGTCATAAAAGTGAGTAAGAAGGAAACAACTGAAAATGTAACAAATTCATAAAGGCCAAACACAGGCAACTGAGAGAGTTGGAATCCCTGGAAGTCTCAGAGACAAGTGGAATTCACATCCACAGACAGAGTGAGATCCTGTCTCAAAAAAAAAAAAAAAAGTCCGAGTTTATAATACTGGATAAAAAGGTAAGAACAAAAATAACAGATGCTGGTGAGTTTGTGTAGAAAAAGCAACACTGGCACCCTGTGGGTTGGAGTATAAATTAGGTCAACCATTGTGGAAAGGAGCGTGGAGATTTCTCAAAGACCTGAGAATACAAATACCATTTTAACGCAGCAATCCCATTGCTGGGAATATACCCAAAGGAACACAAATCTTTCTATTATAAAGATACATACACATGTATGATCACTGCAGCACTATTCACAACAACAAAGACATGGAATTAACATAAATGCCCATCAATAGTAGACTGGATAAAGAAAATGTGGTACATATACACCATGGAATACTATGTGCCCATTTTAAAAAGCGAGATCATATCCTTTGCAGGAACATGAACAGAGCTGGAGGCCATTATTCTTAGCAAACTAATGCAAGAAATGAAAAATAAATACCAAAAGATCTCACTTATAAGTGGGAACAAAATGATGAGAACGCATGGACACATAGAGGGGAACAACACACACTGGGGCCTATTGGAGGGTGGAGGGTGGGAGGAGGGAGAAGATCAGAAAAATACCTAATGGGTACTGAGTTTAATACCTGAGTGATGAAATAATCTGTACAACAAACCCCTATGACACAAGTTTCCCTAGGTAACAAACCTGCACATGTACCTCTCAACCCAAAATAAAAGTTTCAAAAAAAAAACAAACTCACAAAGATTGTGAAATACTCTGATCTTTCTACTGAGGAAAAAAAAAAATCAGTTCATTTCTTTTTATGTTAGACCTAATACCATAAAAACGCTAGAAGAAAACCTAGGTAGTACCATTCAGGACATAGGCATGGGCAAAGACTTCATGTCTAAAACACCAAAAGCAACAGCAGCAAAAGCCAAAATTGACAAATGGGATCTCATTAAACTAAAGAGCTTCTGCACAGCAAAAGAAACTACCATCAGAGTGAACAGGCAACCTACAGAATGGGAGAAAATTTTTGCAATCTACTCATCTGACAAAGGGCTCATATCCAGAACCTACAAAGAACTCAAACAAATTTACAAGAAAAAAACAACCCCATCAAAAAGTGGGCAAAGGATATGAACAGACATTTTTCAAAAGAAGACATTCATACAGCCAACAGACACATGAAAAAATGCTTATCATCACTGGCCATCAGAGAAATGCAAATCAAAACCACAATGAGATACCATCTCACACCAGTTAGAATGGCAATCATTAAAAAGTCAGGAAACAACAGGTGCTGGAGAAGATGTGGAGAAATAGGAACACTTTTACACTGTTGGTAGGATTGTAAACTAGTTCAACCACTATGGAAAACAGTATGGCGATTCCTCAAGGATCTAGAACTAGATGTACCATATGACCCAGCCATCCCATTACTGGGTATATACCCTAAGGATTATAAATCATGCTACTATAAAGACACATGCACACGTATGTTTATTGTGGCACTATTCACAATAGCAAAGACTTAGAATCAACCCAAATGTCCATCAGTGACAGACTGGATTAAGAAAATGTGGCACATATATACCATGGAATACTATGCAGCCATAAAAAAGGATGAGTTTGTGTCCTTTGTAAGGACATGGATGCAGCTGGAAACCATCATTCTTAGCAAACTATCACAAGAACAGAAAACCAAACACCGCATGTTCTCACTCATAGGTGGGAACTGAACAATGAGATCACTGTGACTCGGGAAGGGGAACATCACACACTGGGGCCTATCACGGGGAGGGGGGAGGGGGAGGGATTGCATTGGGAGTTATACCTGATGTAAATGACGAGTTGATGGGTGCTGACGAGTTGATAGGTGCAGCACACCAACATGGCACAAGTATACATATGTAACAAACCTGCACGTTATGCACATGTACCCTAGAACTTAAAGTATAATAATAATTTAAAAAAAGGAAGGAAGGAAGGAAGGAAGGAAGGAAGGAAGGAAGGAAGGAGGGAGGGAGGGAGGGAGGGAGGAGGGAGGGAGGGAGGGGAGGGAGGGGGAGGAGAGGAGGGAGGGAGGGAGGGAGGGGAGAAGGAGAAGGAGAAGAAACAGAAAAGAAAAACAGGGCTGAACAAATGTGTCTGTCTCTACCCAAACAGCTCTTGATGAGAAGGCACTTTGAGCAACTTAAATGTCAAGTAACATAAATCAGAGGGTCGCAATCATCTCCATTTACCACCTTTCAAAAGTTATTCTGGCTGGTTTTTCTGAGCGATTCAATCCTGTCTTGGGCTCTATTGAATCCATGTAATCTCCTGAAGGGCACCTCTTCCCTGGATTAGCAGCCCAGCTGAGGACCAAAAGAGACTGGTTAGTTTAGGAAGAAAAGGAAAAGAAAAATGCAAAAGACCAACATTTCCTCCCCATGATATTGTTCTCCTTTTTACGTTTCCCACTCAATCTACAGAAGGATATTTGAACCCCAAAATGTCAAAGCTAAGAGAGCTCTGAGAGATCATCTGATATAGTCATTTTTCAAGGAACTTTTAGCACCAGAACACTTCTGTAAAATGAAATTTTATCCAAAACCCTACTGCAGAAAGTGGGGGATAAAATAATATTGTTAGACAAATATATCACTTTAGTTTCAAGCTATCTTTCTATAAAGGCTGTAAAAGAGTTTGATTTAGGTTCTTTTGAAGAACCTTACAAATTATTCTGTGGATTTCTGCATAACACTTAAGTTTTACATTAACTTCTGCATCTAATTTTTTGGTATTTTTATTGTTGTGGCACAGCTGCAAGAAGATCTTGATTTTCACAATACATTTATCAGTAATTTGTATCTTGAAAAAAACTCACTTTAAAAATAAATAAGTAAAGGATAGAAGAAGATATAACCCCACAAATATGAATGAAATAAAAACTGGAGGTATTAATACCTCACAAGGCACACTTTATAGTGGAGATTATTACAAGGGACAAAGTGGAACATTACATAATAATCACAGAGAGGTGCATTGATTCAGGAGACAGAAACACCATGAGTATATATGCACCTTCAAAATACATGAGGGAAAAACAGATACATCAGAAAGAAGAAATAGACACATATGCACTTATAGTAGAAGACTTCAACATTCCTGCCAGCAATTGGTAGAAAAAGTGTACGAAAAAACACCAGGATATATAAATGCAGAAGGCTTAAACAACACTATCAAACAACATGGCCTAATTGATATTCATAGAGCAGTAGCAGAATGCACATTCTTCTCAAGTGCTCATGGAATGTTCACCAAGATAAACCATATTATGGGCCAAAAAACAAATCTCAACAGATTCAAAAGGAATGAAATCTTATAAAACATGTCTTGTGACCACAAAAGAACTGAAATAGAAATGAGTTGTGGAAAGATATCTGGAATCCATGAAATAGTGGAATTAAACAACACTTTTAAGTAATGCAGGGATGAGAGAAGAAATAGTAGGGAAAATTTTATTTTTATTTTTACTTTTATTTTTTATTATACTTTAAGTTCTAGGGTACATGTGCACAACATGCAGGTTTGTTACATAGGTATACACGTGTCATGTTGGTTTGCTTCACCCATTAACTCATCATTTACATTAGGTATTTCTCCTAATGCTATCCCTCCCCCTGTCCCCCACCCCACTACAGGTGTGATGTTCCCCGCTCTGTGTCCAAGTGTTCTCATTGTTCAATTCCCACCTCTGAGTAAGAATATGCGGTGTTTGGTTTTCTGTTCTTGTGATAGTTTGCTCAGAATGATGGTTTCCAGTTTCATCTATGTCCCCAAAAAGGACATGACCTCATCCTTTTTATGGCTGCATAGTATTCCATGGTGTATATGTGCCACATTTTCTTAACCCAGTCTATCATTGATGGACATGTGTGTTGGTTCCAAGTCCTTGCTATTGTGAATACTGCTGCAATAATCATACATGTGCATATGTCTTTATAGTAGCATGATTTATAATTCTTTGGGTATACACCCAGTAATGGGATCACTGGGTCAAATGGTATTTCTAGTTCTAGATCCTTCAGGAATCGCCACACTGTCTTCCACAATGGTTGAACCAGTTTACACTCCTACCAACAGTGTAAAAGTGTTCCTATTTCTCCACGTCCTCTCCAGCACCTATTGTTTCCTGACTTTTTAATGATTGCCATTCTAACTGGTGTGAGATGGTATCTCGTGGTTTTGATTTGCATTTCTCTGATGGCCAGTGATGATAAGCATTTTTTCATGTGTCTGTTGGCTGCATAAATGTCTTCTTTTGAGAAGTGTTTGCTCATATCCTTTGTCCACTTTTTGATGGGGTTGATTTTTTTCTTGTAAATTTGTTTAAGTTCTTTGTAGATTCTGGATATTAGTCTTTGTCAGATGGGTAGATTGCAAAAATTTTCTCCCATTCTGTAGGTTGCCTGTTCACTCTGATGGTAGTTTCTTTTGCTGTGCAGAAGCTCTTTAGTTTAATGAGATCCCATTTGTCTATTTTGGCTTTTGTTGCCATTGCTTTTGGTGTTTTAGACATGAAGTTCTTGCACATGCCCAGGTCCTGAATTGTATTTCCTAGGTTTTCTTTTAGGGTTGTTATGGTTTTAGGTCTAACATTTAAGTCTTTAAACCATCTTGAATTAATTTTTGTATAAGGTGTGAGGAAGGGATCCAGTTTTAGCACTCTACATATGGCTAGCCAGTTTTCCCAGCACCATTTATTAAATAGGGAATCCTTTCCCCATTGCTTGTTTCTATCAGATTTGTCAAAGATCAGATAGCTGTGGATGTGTGGTGTTATTTCTGAGGCCTCTGTTCTGTTCCATTGGTCTATACTTCTGTTTTGGTACTGGTACCATGCTTTTTTGGTTACTGTAGCCTTGTAGTATAGTTTGAAGTCAGGTAGCATGATTTCTCCAGCTTTGTTCATTTTGATTAGAATTGTCTTGGCAATGCGGGCTCTTTTGTGGTTCCATATGAACTTTAAAGTAGTTTCTTCCAATTCTGTGAAAAAAGTCATCGGGAGCTTGATGGGGATGGCATTGAAGCTATAAATAACCATAGGCAGTATGGCCATTTTCACAATATCAATTCTTCCTATCCATGAGCATGGAATGTTCTTCCATTTGTTTGTGTCCTCTTTTATTTCACTGAGCAGTGGTTTGTAGTTGTCCTTGAAGAGGTCCTTCACATCCCTTGTAAGTTGGATTCCTAGATATTTTATTCTCTTTGTAGCAATTGTGAATGGGAGTTCACTCATGATTTGGCTCTCTGTCTGTTATTGGTGTATAAGAATGCTTGTGATTTTTGCACATTGATTTTGTATCCTGAGACTTTGCTGAAGTTGCTTATTAGCTTAAGGAGATACTGGGCTGAGACGATGGAGATTTCTTAATATACAATCATGTCATCCACAAACAGGAACAATTTGATTTCCTCTTTTCCTAATTGAATACCCTCTATTTCTTTCTCTTGCCTGATTGTCCTGGCCAGAACTTCCAACACTATGTTGAATAGGAGTGGTGAGAGAGGACATCCCTGTCTTGTGCCAGTTTTCAAAGGGAATGCTTCCAGGTTTTGCCCATTCAGTATGATATTGGCTGTAGGTTTGTTATAAATCACTCTTATTATTTTGAAATACGTTCCATCAATACCGAATTTATTGAGAGTTTTTAGCATGAAGGGCTGTTGAATTTTGTTGAAGGCTTTTTCTGCATCTATTGAGATAATCATGTGGCTTTTGTCTTTGGTTCTGTTTATGTGACAGATTACGTTTACTGATTTGCCTATGTTGAACCAGCCTTGCATCCCAGGGATGAAGTCAACTTGATCTTGGTGGGTAAGCTTTTTAATGTGTGGCTGGATTTGGTTTGCCAGTATTTTATTGACGATTTTCGCATCGATGTTCATCATGGATATTTGTCTAAAATTCTCTTTTTTGTTGTGTCTCTGCCAGGCCTCGGTATCAGGATGATGCTGGCCTCATAAAATGAGTTCAGGAGGAGTCCCTCATTTTCTATTGATTGGAATAGTTTCAGAAGGAATGGTACCAGCTCCTCTTTGTACCTCTAGTAGAATTCAGCTGTGAATCCGTCTGGTCCTGAACTCTTTTTGGTTGGTAGGCTATTAATTATTGCCTCAATTTCAGAGCCTGTTATTGGTCTATTCAGGGATTCAACTTCTTCCTGGTTTAGTCTTGGGAGGGTGTATGTGTCCAGGAATTTATTCATTTCTTCTAGATTTTCTAGTTTATTTGCGTAGAGGTGTTTGCAGTATTCTTTGGTGGTAGTTTGCATTTCTGTGGGATCAGTGGTGATATCCCCTATGTCATTTTTTACTGCATCTATTTGATTCTTCTCTCTTTTCTTCTTTATTAGTCTTGTTAGCGGTCTATCAATTTTGTTGATCTTTTAAAAAAAAACAGCTCCTGGATTCACTGATTTTTTGAAGGGTTTTTTGTGTCTCTCTCTCCTTCAGTTCTGCTTTGATCTTAGTTATTTCTTGCCTTTGACTAGCTTTTGAATTTGTTTGTTTTTGTTTCTCTACTTCTTTTAATTGTGATGTTAGGGTGTCAATTTTAGATCTTTCCTGCTTTCCCTTGTGGGCATTTAGTGCTATAAATTTCCCTCTACACACTGCCTTAAATGTGTCTCAGAGATTCTGGTATGTTGTGTCTTTGCTCTCATTGGTTTCAAAGAACATCTTTATTTCTGCCTTCATTTTGTTATTTATCCCATAGTCATTCAGGAGTAGGTTGTTCAGTTTCCATGAAGTTGAGCAGTTTTGAGTGAGTTTCTTAATCCTGAGTTCTAATTTGATTGCACTGTGGTCTGAGAGACAGTTTGATGTGATTTCTGTTCTTTCATGTGCTGAGGAGTACTTTACTTCCAACTATGTGGTCAATTTTGGAATAAGTGCAATGTGACGCTGAGAAGAATGTATATTCTGTTCATTTGGGGTGGAGAGTTCTATAGATGTCTATTAGGTCTGCTTGGTGCAGAGCTGAGTTCAACTCCTGGATATCCTTGTTAACCTTCTGTCTTGTTGATCTGTCTAATATTGACAGTGGGGTGTTAAAGTCTCCCATTATTATTGTGTAGGAGCCTAAGTGTCTTTGTAGGTCTCTAAGGACTTGCTTTATGAATCTGGGTGCTCCTGTATTGGGTGCATATATATTTAGGATAGTTAGCTCTTCTTGTTGAATTGATCCCTTTACCATTATGTAATGGCCTTCTTTATCTCTTTTGATCTGTGTTGGTTTAAAGTCTGTTTTATCACAGACTAGGATTGTAACCCCTGTTTTCTTGTTTGTTTGTTTTGTTTTGTTTTGCTTTGCTTTCCCTTTGCTTGATAGATCTTCCTCCATCCCTTTATTTTGAGCCTATGTGTGTGTCTCTGCACGTGAGATGGGTCTCCTGAATACAGCACACTGATGGGTCTTGACTCTTATCCAATTTGCCAGTCTGTGTATTTTAATTAGGGCATTTAGCCCATTTACATTTAAGGTTAATATTTTTATGTGTTAATTTGATCCTGTCATTTTGATGTCAGCTGGTTATTTTGCCCGTTAGTTGATGCAGTTTCTTCATAGCATCGATGGTCTTTACAAATTGCATGTTTTTGCAGTGGCTGGTACCAGTTGTTCCTTTCCATGTTTAGTGCTTCCTTCAGGATCTCTTGTAAGGCAGGCCTGGTGGTGACAAAATCTCTAAGCATTTGTTTGTCTGAAAAGGAATTTATTTCTCCTTCACTTACGAAGCTTAGTTTGGCTGGATATGAGATTCTGGGTTGAAAATTCTTTTCTTTAAGAATGTTGAATATTGGCCCCCACTCTCTTCTGGCTTGGAGAGTTTCTGCCAAGAGATCTGCTGTTAGTCTAATGGGATTCCCTTTGTGGGTAACTCGACCTTTCTCTCTGGCTGCCCTTAACATTTTTTTCCTTCATTTCAACCTTGGTGAATCTGACAATTATGTGTCTTGGGGTTGCTCTTCTCGAGGAGTATTTTTGTGGTGTTCTTTGTATTTCCTGAATTTGAATGCTGGCCTGCCTTGCTAGGTTGGGGAAGTTCTCCTGGATAATATCCTGAAGAATGTTTTCCAGCTTGGTTCCATTCTCCCCATCACTTTCAGGTACACCATTCAAACGTAGATTTGGTCTTTTCACATAGTCCCATATTTCTTGGAGGCTTTGTTTCCTTTTACTCTTTTTCTCTATACTTCTCTTCTTGCTTCATTTCATTAATTTGATCTTCAATCACTAATACCCTTCCTTACATTTGATCAAATCAGCTACTGAAGCTTGTGCATGCGTCACATAGTTCTCGTGCCATGGTTTTCAGCTCCACCAGGTCATTTAAGGTCTTCTCTACACTGTTTATTCTAGTTAGCCATTCATTTAATCTTTTTGAAGGTTTTTAGCTTCCTTCTGATGGGTTCCAACATCTTCCTTTAGCTCGGAGAAATTTGTTATTACCAATCTTCTGATGCCTACTTCTGTCAACTTGTCAAAGTCATTCTGCATCTAACTTTCTTCTGTTGCTGGTGAGGAGCTGCGGTACTTTGGAGGAGAAGAGGCACTCTGGTTTTTAGAATTTTCAGCGTTTCTGCTCTGGTTTCTCCCCATCTTTGTGGTTTTATCTACCTTTGGTCTTTGATGATGGTGACCTACAGATGGGGTTTTGGTGTGGATGTCCTTTTCGTTAATGTTGATGCTATTTCTTTCTGTTTGTTAGTTTTCCTTCTAACAGTCAGATCCCTCAGCTGCAGGTCTGTTGGAGTTTGCTGGAGGTGCATTCCATACTCTATTTGCCTGGGTATCACCAGAGGAGGCTGCAGAACAGCAAATATTGCAGAATATAAAATATTGCTGCCTGATCCTTCCTCCGGAAGCTTTGTCTCAGAGGGGTACACAGTTGTAGGCTGTTAGGCTGCATGGAGGTCAGGGACGCACTTGAGGAGGCAATCTGTCCATTCTCAGAGCTCACATACAGTGCTGGGAGAACCACTGCTCTCTTCAGAGCTGTCAGATAGGGATGTTTAAGGACGTTTAAGTGTGCAGAAGTTTCTGCTGCCTTTTGTTCAGCTATGCCCTGCCCCGAGAGGTGAAGTCTACAGAGGCAAGCAGACCTGCTTGAGCTGCGGTGGGCTCCACCCAGTTCGAGCTTCTGGGCCGCTTTGTTTACCTACTCAAGCCTTAGCAATGGCGGATGCCCCTCCCCCAGCCAGGCTGCCGCCTTGCAATTCAATCTGCTGCGCTAGCAGTGGGCGGCTGATCCAGGTGCAGGATATAATTTCCTGGTGTGCCATTTGCTAAGACCATTGGAAAAGCACAGCATTTAGGTGGCAGTGCCCTGATATTCCTTGTACAGTCTGTTACAGCTTCTCTTGGCTAGGAAAGGGAAATTCCTTGACCTCTTGCACTTCCTGGGTGAGGCGACGCCCTGCCCTGCTTCAGTTCGCCCTCTCTAGGCTGCACCCACAGTCCAACCAGTCCCAATGAGATGAACCAGGTACCTCAGTTGGAAATGCAGAAATCACCCATCTTCTGCGTTGATCACACTGGGAGCTAGAGACTGGAGCTGTTCCTATTTGGAACTGTACCTTGTTGGGAAAATTTTAAAATAAAAACACAACATATCAAACTTTGCAAGATGAAACTAAAGCATAGAGGGAAATGTATACCATTCAATACTCACATCAGAAAGGAAGAAAAGTCTTAAATTGGCCAGGCATGGTCAGGCGAGGTGGCTCATGCCTGTAATCCCAGCACTTTGGGAGACTGAGATGGGAGGATTGCTTGAGACCAGGAGTTCAAGAACAGCCTGGTCAACATACGGAGGCCCTATTTCTAATTTTTTTTAGAAAAATGCATCATAGAACTAAATGTAAAAGCTAATGTTACAACACTTCTAGAAGAAAATGTATGAGGATGTGTGACATCATGTTAGACAAAGATAGATAGGATACAAAAAGCACAAACTATGAAATTAAAAATTCATAAACTGTTTTTAAGTTTATATACCTATGTCCTATCATTATCCAGTGACTACTTACTTTTCAAAGCATTATAAAAATCACATGAAGAGGTCACTAGAGGTTTAATTGCCTAGAGAAATTTCCATGTAAATTTTTCCTAGAAGCTCATGATGACTAAACCCCACCATTGCATTTAGTTTCCACAATACCCTTTAAGGAGAGCTGAATATTCATTATGCTCAAAAAAAAAAAAAAAAACTATGCCTTCCCCCAAGCCCCACAGACTCAGTCATTGGGTCCCTGAAGAGCTGAAGAGATAACCCAAAGATCAGCCAAGAGGTCAAAGGTAGTCTTGACTTTGTATCTCTGGAACATGCTCCAGGAAAATGTGGGAACAGCAATAATATTAACGGCAAAAAAATAACAGCTAAAATTAATTGGAAACTTACTATACGCAAGGAACTGTCCTGACAACTGTACTTGTTTACACAGTCAGTGCTCTAAACTGCCTGCAAGAAGCAGATGACTTTACAAGTACTATTTCCAAAGAACTAATGGAGAAAGGAGGCACAGAGATGTTAAGTAACTTTCTCGGTGTCACCCAGCAGTGAGCAGTGGAGCCATGGGTCAGAGGCATCATGAAACATCTACTGTGCTACATATTTATGCAATCAAGGGTAAGACCCAAAAGCTACTGCAAAATATTTATAATTTTACAGCATGGGACTGTACAATGAATGGAAATTTGATTTCTTCAGAAACCATTTAGAGATGGAGGCTTGAAAGGATTGGTCTGGGTATCCTTTGGAGAAGGTGCCCTGAGTGTGTCATTACCATACCAGGCAGCATGTCAGTGTCAGCCCCCTAACCTGAAAGTCTTGGGTTGTACATCAGAGAACACTCCAAACCTATCCCTTCTATACCTTCACAAAGGAGAAAGAAGCTGTGTGGCTGGAGGAGGAGACTATTCCTCTGCTCTAGTAGTCCTGAAACAAGTTTCCATGAAAGTTGGAACCCAGAATCTTTTAAATATGCAGACTCCAGGATTCACACCCAATGAATCTCATGTAGTGCAGCCACAATGGTGCCCTAGGATCTGGGAATTTACTACCCAGCCTAGGGAACTTTCAGAAACCTTATTAAATCCCTTAGGTAGCAAGATTGTGTGCAATATACCCACTCTTCCTAGCACAGACAGGACGTTTAGAAGAGCGACCTCAGAGCACACAGGAACACAGGACATGATGAACACAGTGTGAAAGTCACCACAAGAGTAGGGCAATGTGTCTTATGAGAAGACCTTGCAACTCGTACTGGCCTTTCTCCCTGAAGGACTCAATTTGTCTCAAATCCCTTCTCCTCATGGGTAGTGGATGGAGGGGTGTCAGGAAATAACCTTTTAGATCACAAAACGGCATAGGCTCTTCTCAGGGACCAGTGAACACATTGTATGGGAGGTGATGCAAGCTACTGTCCCCCTCCCACCAGCCTTGGTTTCTTTCTTCATGTCCTTCCACAGGAACCTAGAGCAATGTCAGAATGTAGGGCCAATGTCTTCCCTTCACTGACTCCGCACCCTCACCTGAGGAGTTCGTCTCCCCTCTCCTCCCTTAAGCTGTCCTTCTCCTGATCTCATCTGTGATCCCACAGCAGACAGCTGTCCCTGGCAGCCTGACGACCTAGCCTGACCCCTTCCTCCTGTGTCCCAGACTAGAGAGGGCTGTCCTCACCGAGGAGAAGGACACCAGTCCCAGGATCCCAGAGCCATGACTACCACAGAACCATCCTGAGCATCAATGTCCCATGGCAGCGGTTGACCTATGAAATGAAGTTTCACCACACACCCCAGCTAGCTCTGAAATACTTTCTTTTCTTTTTGTCTTATTTGAGACAGGGTCTTATTGTCGCTCAGCCTGGAGTGCAGTGGGGAAATCATGGCTCACTGCAGCCTTTACCATCCAGGCTCAAGCCATCCTCCCATCTCAGCCTCCCACGTAGCTGGGACTACTTGCACACCCCACCACGTCTGGGCTGTTTTCTTGTTTTTTGTTTTTTGTTTTCTTTAAGACAAGATATCCCTATATTCCGCAGGTTGATCGCGAACTCCTGTGCTCAAGCAATCCTTGTGCCTCCCAACATGCTGGGATTAGAGGGCTGAGCCACCTCGCTTGGTCCTGAAAAACTTTCTCATCACAGAAAGCAAGACAGAGGAGGAAGGTGCCTGTAACCCCACCTAGGGAACATTGTGTCCTTTTCAACGCTAGAGAGCTATTTCCTCCGTACCGACCACAACATTCCTATTCTCTTGATGTAAATAAGAAGACTGAGGGTACTTCCTTTCAATCCTAAACTTGTAATTTATAGCAAAAACATCATTGTAATTTTAGCAAGAACATCATTGCCCATTTTGGAACATTTAGGACATTCTGATGGCAGCTTTGGTTGCTGGAATGATTGGCAGGGGCTACTGGCATTTGGGGACTGAGTGTTACAGGGGGGCAAACGACTTTTTCCAGAGTCTTAAATAAACTGGATTTTCCATACGTGTCACTCCCTGTAAACTGAGAGAGGCTTGTAATGTTGCTTCATCTGGGAACTTACAAAGATTTATTGACTGCTTTGGCAATCACAGCACTACAGAGCATTCCATTCTTGGATTCCACTTTCACACAACATACCAGTATCAATTTGCTTTGTAGCTCCGCATGTCCCGGGGGAAACAATGAGGAGAATCCAACTTACCTACCAAAGGGATTGTTTCCAGGATAAGCTGTTAGTTGATGGGGAAAATCAAGTGGGAGATGTTGGTAGTGTGATCTCTCATGAGTTGGTGAACACACTGGCTATGCCCGTTGCTGTTACTGCACTGAAGTTCTCTTTGTGCAGGTATATCTCCCTCACCAGGCTCTGGGGTCTCTCCTGGCAAGCTGGAAACATACCCAGTAGATCTCTGTGTCCTCAGGATAGAACAGAGGACCTCACAGGCAGAAGGAGGGCAGGGAACACTTATGGAATTGTAGTGATCTCTACATGGTTGGATGACCAAACCCAGAGTCACAGTGATAAGCCATGTGGATGTCCGTCTGCAGAGGGTGGGAGGGGAACGCCACAGGCGTCTGCCTTAGAAGCCCTGCAGCAGAGTGAGACCAACCTGCAGTACTGATCTCAGTGATGCCCTTTAAGGGTCCCAGATGTAAGCAGCCTATTGGTTAGGGCTCCTCTGTGTGTATGTGAGTGTGTGTGTGTGTGTGTGTGTGTGTGCGCGCGCACTCAGAGAGAGAGAGAGAGAGAGAGAGAGAGAGAGAGAGAGAGAGAGAGATTGGTTTTGAGGAAGTGGATCATGCAATTACGAGGGCTGGAAAGTACAAACCTTGCAAAGCAGGATGTCAGGCTGGAGTCCCATGGCAGAGGTGATATGATAGCTCAAATTTAAGGGCAGTGTAGAGGCAGAATTTCTTCATCTTGAGGAGGACCTCAGTCTTCTTCTCTGAAAGCCTTCAAGTGACTGGATGAGGCTCACCCATATTGTGGAGGGCAATTAAGTTTACCCAGTGTCTGTTTATTTAACTGTTAGTCTCATCTGAAAAACACCTTCAGAGAGACACCTACCCTGGACAAAGTGAACAATTTTGTCTGGACCATGACTGAGCCAAGATGACACACGAAATTTCCCATCATAGCCATCTTATACAAATCCTATAAATTATGAAGGTCTATCTGACAAAGGCAGGTGACTTCCTAACTAAGATTCTGTATAAACCTTTTTTGTCCAGCCCAAGCCTCCACTTCAGGCTCGGTACGATGCTAGCCAGGAAACTGAGGCTGATGTAAATGCCTTCCAGGGCTCAGGCAGGGTCAGGATAGCCAGGGTGCACATGCAAGTACAGTCCCAGAAGGCACAAGTGATACCCATGGTAAACTCTAAGAGTTTACCCTTGTTAGGGTACCCCCAGCAGGACATACATTAATTAGGCAGGAGCTGGCCAAGGCTCCCAATGTGGCCTCCCACTGTGCGACCTTTCCCTCTAGGGTTTCTTGTCCAGTCCAAACAATTCATTTGCATCTTTGACTTAGGGGAACTGTCAGAATCCATTCAGTTCAGGGTAGACATTGACACCAGTTCCTCCACTTCAAAAGCATGGATGACATCCCCAGGTGTTGTGCCTGGGATGTTCAGGAGCTGGGTCGCCCCTGCTGTTCCACAGTCGAAGCTGTGTCAGTTGTGATCTTGGGTTCAATATTCAGTGTGGTTTCAACCTTGGCTACAGGATATGACTGTGGGCTCCTCACAGGCAGAGATACCCACCATCTGTGCTGTCATTGAGTACCTCTGATTCAGTGTCATACTGTGAGACTAGGGACACAGTGCTGACACAATGCCGATCTTGCTTTTGCTGTGTATGCAAGCAATCAACCACTTGGATCAATTTGGGTTCATTTTCTTCTTACCGGCAAAATCTATGGATATGTGACAAGGCAAACTAACAACTGTACTGGTGAAACTTGTAGCCTAGTTAGCCACAACAGGGCTGTTTAGGAACTGCTTGAGTAATTGACACACTATTGTACAGAATTATGTGTAGTGTTGCCTGGCCAGAATATTGACTAATTCCTCCTGGCATCACACAGAGCAAGGAGCACAGTTTTTAGCACATACCACTGACTTAGGATTGGCCTTGTCACCGTTGGGTATTTACAAACAGACTTTAGAATTCATTCCATGTCTCACACAATTAATTAACATTTATTTAAATCAAATAAGTTTTGGAAGTCAAATGCATTTTTAAAGACAACTTGGTATTTTTACTTGCATTTCAAAAGCAGTTATCGCTTACTATAGATGTAGTTGTAAAGGTAAACTGAATGAAAAAAATAAATTTTGAAGAAAAAGCAGAAATATAACTAGTAAACCAAATTTGTCTGCAATGTAATGCCTGCTTCCTCTATTATTTCATTTATTCTTCATAGCAAGTATTTAGTGTAAATATTCTAATTTCTACTTTAGAAATGGGGAAACAGTCCCACAGGATATAAGTATCTTGCCCACCATCTCAAGGCCAGTGTGCGAGAGGCAGGATAGAAACCCATGGCTATTTCATACCATAGCCTATAAAGAGACAATGTAGCTAGGACCCAAGTCCTCTCTCATCAGCAAGTTGCCCTGGTTACTTTCCCCTGTCTACTACCTAGGCCCTCATTCTTTCATCCAGCTCTGCAGCCTAGGAACTTCTCACATACTTTGTGGCAAATGGGATCCCCTACATTTAGTCTCACTTTTTATTTGAATCCTAGCTTTTCAGTCCTTTTGGATAAGAAAATATTTTACGATCTCTGTAATAGGGAGAAATAATTGCTGATTATAATCTCCTTCCCCTCCTTAAGCAGTATGGATTCTGAGTAGGGCCCTTTGCTGCAGAATTCTCTTTGTGGGTATGAGGATACAAATGGAGCCCAGAGTTGAAAATCCTGTATTATGTTTAGTAAGAGGGGTATCAGGCTGGATCCAGGAAGCTTCAGGGGTTTCTGAATGAGATGTGGTGACTATCAGACTGATGGAGTTTTATGTAGATGAAAAATGATGTTTGTATGAAATACTATGCAGCCATAAAAAAGAATGAGATCATGTCCTTTGCAGGGACATGGATGAAGCTGGAAGCCATCATCCTCAGCAAACTAATACAGGAACAGAGAACAAAACACCACATTCTCTCACTCATAAGTGGGAGTAGAACGATGAGAACACATGGATACAGGGAGGGGGAACAACACACACCGGGGCCTGTTGAGGGGTTGGGGGCAAGGAGAAGGAGAGCATTAGGACAGATACCTAATGCATGCAGAGATTAAAACCTACATGACAGGGTGATAGGTGCAGCAAACCACATGGCACATGTACACCTACATAACAAATCTGCACATTCTGCACGTGTATCCCAGAACTATTCCTCAAGGATCTAGAACTAGAAATACCATTTGACCCAGCCATCCCATTACTGGGGATATACCCAAAGGATTATAAGTCATACTGCTATAAAGACACATGCACACGTATGTTTATTGCAGCACTATTCACAATAGCAAAGACTTGGAATCAACCCAAATGTCCATCAGTGACAGACTGGATTAAGAAAATGTGGCACATATACACTATGGAATACTATGCAGCCATAAAAAAGGATGAGTTCGTGTCCTTTGTAGGGACATGGGTGCAGCTGGAAACTATCATTCTCAGCAAACTATCGCAAGAACAGAAAACCAAATACCGCATGTTCCCACTCATAGGTGGGAATTGAACAATGAGATCACTTCAACATAGGAAGGGGATCATCACACACTGGGTCCTATTGTGGGGAGGGGGTAGGGGGGAAGGATAGCATTAGGCGATATACCTAATGTAAATGACAAGTTAATGAGTGCAGCATACCAACATGGCACATGTATACATATGAAACAAACCTGCACGTTGTGCACATGTACCCTAGAACTTAAAGTATAATTTTAAAAAATTAAAAAATAAATAAAATAAATAAAAATGATTTAAAGTGGGAAGCAGGATTTCTTTTAGAAATACAAAAGAGAAAGCTTAGCAGTCCAAGTACATTAAAGGTGGCTTCATAGAGAAGATAAGACCTGAGCAGAGTAAGGGAGAGTAAATGGGAGTTACTCAAGTAAAGAAAGAGGGGTAAGCACATTCTAGGCAGAGAAGACAATATATATACAGACAGGGAGGAATAAAATAGCATTGTGCGTGGATGAGAAGTATGAGCAGTCCTTGACAATAAAATGCAAAATGAAAGGTGGAAAGTGGTGGTGATTGAAACTAGAAAGATCACAGGAGGGTAGGAAAGAGAGAAAATTTTGTATGTCATGTTGAAAAGCTTGGAATGTATCATACAGAGATATAAAACCAGTGGTAACTTTTGAGTGATGGGGTTCAGGACACACTATCCCAGAATATGGGGGTATTTAGAAAACAGCAGAAACAGGAAGGTAACTCTCACCTTCCCCCAATTCTTCTCTCCTGAAGCAGGTCATAAAACCCTCATTTGACAGGTTCTGTCTCTATGCCCAGAGGAAATGGACATCTGTATATCTCTAGAAACACAAGGTCATTGACAGCAATCTGAACAAACAGGCATAGCTGAGTTCTCCCCAATTAACTATCATCAGATCCTGCATTTTTATCCAACATACTTTTCCATCACTAACCACTTCTCCATCAAACCTAGAATAAATATACACAGGTTTTCCTGTTCCTTTGTGTTTTCCTTTCCCTATGTAAAACTTATATTAAATAAATGTATGCGCTTTTCAAAAAAAAAATGAGGTTTGGTGCTTCTCCCTCCCTGGCTCTTAATAACTTTTAAAGAAAGGTCAAATGTGTTTGCAGGAGATGTCGTGGCATTTTCCATAGGGATTGAGGCATCAGTTCTTCTCTCCGTGTTCCAACAAACTATTCCAAAAGACTTTAGTATCCAAGTTATATTGTTCTGTAGCACCGTAAAATAGGTATGTTATCATTACTTTTTTAAATGTTTTTGTACCAATGGTTTCATCTCGAAACGCCTGTTAGCTCTACCTGCCATATTTTGGGAAACACTTCCTTCAAGAAAAGAACAAAGCCTTTTATCTTGAACAATGAAAAAAATATATATTTTATATATTACCACAGATTTATATAAAAATGAGATTACCACTGAAGTCAGTATATGCAACACCAGTTCTACATTCAACGCTGTCAGAAGCATTTGCTTTGAGAAAATGCAGACTGTGAACTTAGAACTTGAATCCCCATATCTGCTTTTCACTAGAGTCATTTATTGTAAATTTTATGAAAACTCTGACTCACCTTTTTAAAGGATTAAATGAGGTCAGAAGAAAATGAAACATAGCTCAGAGAAGTGGCTAATGGATAACACATACTCCATAAATGCAAGTTATTATTATTCCTGTTTTTCTTAAAGAACTCAATAAATGTAGCTATTGTTGTAACTATACACAGCTTTGGTTAGTCAACCCATTCACAATCACATACCACAGATCAAAATCATGTAGGCAGGCCCGGCATGGTGGCTCTCACCTGTTATCCCAGGACATTTGGAGGCCAAGGAGGGATGATCACTTGAGCCCAGGAGTTCAAGATCAGCCTGGGCAACATAGCAAGAACCTATCTCTTAAAAATCTTATGTAGGCAAATTAATAGAATGGCAACTTTTAACTTTCTGTGTACAGGGGTTAATATCAGTACAAAAAAAAAGGAGCAGGTAGTTCTCAGAGTGACAGCATCATTAGAGGGATCATTGGAGGAAAGATGGCCACCTTATAAAGTTCAAAGGCATAGGAACCTAGATCTGCTCCTTCCGTCTTTAAGTAGAGTCCAAAGATAAAAAGGAGATTCAATCTAGAAACAAAAGAACATGGCAAAGCCTATCCCCAAGTTATTCAGTCTTGCAGAGATTTCAGTTCCAGAGAATAGAAAGAGGACTTATACCCGGGAGGCGGAGCTTGCAGTGAGCCGAGATCGCGCCACTGCATTCCAGCCCGGGTGACAGAGCGAGATTCCGTCTCAAAAAAAAAAAAAAAGAAAAGAAAAGAAAGAAAGAAACAGGACTTATATCCCAATTCATTTCATGAAGCTAGTGTAACCTAGATACCAAAGTCCAACAAAGAGAATACAGACAGCCACGACTTACGATGCCTCCGCTTAAAAGTATTTGGCTTTATGATGGCAGATAAAAGAAATGCGTTCAGTGGAAACAGTACTTCGAATAACCATATAGCCATTATATTTTTCACTTCCAGGATAGTATTCAATAAATTACATGAGATATTCAAAGTTATGATAAAATAGACTTTGTGTTAGATGATTTTGCACAACCGTAGGCTAATGTAAGTATGCTGGGTACATTTAAGGTAGGCTAAGCTAAGCTATGATGTTTGCTAAGTTAGGTGTACTGAATGCATTTTCAACTTACAACATTTTCAATATATGATCGATTTATTGGGACATAATTCTATGATAACTTGAGGAGCATCTCTACATAAAATAAGAATATAGGCTAATGTCACTTCTGAGAACACACATACAAATCCTAAACAAATTAGTAATACATAGATTCGTCAAAAAGGATAATGTGTCATGACCCAATGTTCCCCCTAGGAATGCAACATTGGTTTAAACATAGCAACTTACCAATGTAATTCACAATGTTAACAGATTAATAAAGGAAAAAGTCCTGTAATCATCTACATGGATGCATTACAAGTGCTTCATGAAACTCAACATATATTCAAGATAAATAGTCTTAACAAATGGAAAATAGAATGGAGCTTCCTATTCTAATAAAATAGATCTATTTTTTAAAGCACAGCAAGCATGGTAAGATGTTAAAAAAAAAAAAATCCAGTGCTTACTAGGCATATGAGAAAAATGGCCACAATTACTGGTTCTAATCAACATTGTATTGGGTGGGCCTGTCCAATGTCATAGAATAGGAAAAAGGAAAAAGGATACTGTTTGAAATGTCAAAAACAAGCTGTTGTTATTCAAAGATGATATGATTGTGTGTGTTGAAAATCAGAAAGGATCTAGAGATAAATTTGGAATAAGGATATTTAGCAAGTTTACTGCATAGAAAAACAATATACAAACATGCTACCTGTTGGTTGAATGGAAGAAAAAAGTGTTTTCTCTGTTCTTGCCCTACAACCAGTAACATCAAAGACTTCTGTGACCAGATATGTAGGGGCTTTTCTCCACACACCAAGCAAGCAAACAGTTTTGCGGCATACACCAGCTGGGTATCCTCTCATTCAACTCCAATAGGATCTACCTGGAGATAGCATCAGATTGCATAGGTTGAGGGCTCAGTCCCGCAAGAGGACCCTGCCAATTGCCACGAGCCCTAAATTGTTTTACTGTGTTTCTGACCCACCAGCTATAAACTGAATTTCCTATGACTCCTACTCAAGTTCAATTAATTTACTAAAGCATCTCACGACTCAGTGAAACATACACATTTATGGGTTGATTTAAACAGGATATTAGAAAGGATCCAGTTAAAGAGATGCATAGGATAAGGAATGGGTTAAGGGGCAGGGAGCCATGCCCCCTGTGGAAATGCTGTCCTCCGTGTGCGGGGCTATCCAGAAGCTCTCTGAACCCTGTCCTTTTGGGTTTTCATGGAGGTTTCCATGATGCAGGTGTGATTGATTAAACCACTGGCTGGCTATTGGTAATCAACTTAACCTTCAGCCCTTCTTCCTTTCCTGAAGGTTTGGGGTGGGACTGAAAGTCCCAGCCCTCTAATCCCCCATCCCAAAGCTACCTAGGGGCTGCTAGGCAACAGTCAACTCATTAGCATACAAAAAGACATCACTTTGTGGAGATTCTAAAAATATTAAGAGTTGTACGCCAGTACAGAGGGTAGAGGACCAAATATTATTTATATATTTCATAATATCACAAGTGTGTATACCAGTGTAATCAGAATACAAAATTTCAAAAATGATACTTTTCCTTTTTTTTTCAAACAGTCTCACTCTGTCACCCAGGCTGGAGTTGCAGTGGCCTGAACATAACTACCCACATCCTCGACCTCCTGAGTTCAAGGGATCCTCTCAATGTAGCCTCAGAAGTAGCTGGGACTGAAGCTACATATGTACATGCATACATTCATGCACTCATTCATTTATTTTGCAGTGAGGGGGTCTCACTATGTTGCCCAAGCTGGTGTCAGTTTCCTGAGCTCAAGAAATCCTCCTGCCTCAGCATCCCAAAGTGCTGTGATTACAGGCTTGAGCCACCACACCTGGCCACTATTTTCAATAGTATCAAATATTTGGGAATAACATGAACAAAAAAATGTGCAAGACTTATTTGGAGAAAGCCGCAAAAGTTTATTTCAATATTTTTAAGTCAAATATCTTAGATAGAAACAGTTTGTGTTGTTTCAGCTTGTCTTCATTTAAACCTGCGGTTGCCTGTCACCTATAATAGAAACATAACAGGAGGGAATATTAGTAGCAGAACTGTATTCAGATGACATTAAAGGTATATGAAGGACACCAAAGTTTTGGTTTTATACCATGGACTAAAACCAGAAGCCTAAGAGTAACCCGATGGCTAACATTCAGTTAGACCTCTGTAGAGACTTTGAAGATAGGCTTCCAAGCATATACATTAGCAACATTTTTAAAACACCTTGTTTTCTGTAGTTCAAGGGAACCAAAACTGTCTAACTTCAAAACGCTTTAAATCAAGTGAACCTATTAAAAGGTGGCCCAAAGTGAAAAGCAAACACTGTGTACAGTTTTAATAAAAACATAACCAACACACAACAAACCTAAGAAACAAAAGGAATTTACAAACAATGTATAATGTAATATAATATTTTGCCTTGAAATAATATTCTGGATGTTCAACAAGTTCCTGGGAAACAGTTTATGTCACATTAGGAACTGCGTAAGTGCAGTGAATTGAAAGGCCAGTACTGCATTTGTTTTTTCTCTGTTGTGCAGAAGTGCAAAAATGTTGCTTGGGGCTAGTTTACCCACCTGTGTTCTTTAAGGTACAGTAACCATTTTTGTCCAACATTTTTACCTATCATCCTGATGTCAACATGAAGAGTCCCTCTTTTTAAACTTGAAAACATTTCCATTGGTAAAATAAATTACATGGTCAGAATTGGTTTAATCTATCACTATTATTTTTGACATCAAAATGGGAAAGAGGCATATATCATGAGAAGTGGGGCAAAAAAAAGAAATGGAGAGGAAAATGGAAAAGGACAGTAAGACATCTGGAAAAGCCAAATATTTGTTTCTAAAAGTTGAGTGTTTTTGAGGGATAAGTGGGAAATTTCAGAAGTTTTTCCACAGTCTTCGTGATGTTTAGATATTCAGGTATTACTGTAATATATTAACTATTGTATGTGTTCCTAAAATATCAATCACTTCATTCATATTTTGAAAATATTAAAGTTCAAGAATGTATTCACTTTCGATTCTACCACATATTCAGTATCTGTTAGGGTCTTGTTCGTATTCCATGTTGAGCTTTTTCCATTTTCTTTAAGAGTGTGCAAATTATTACTCTATTCATAGCTATTTTTCAAAAGAACAATCTTTTAAAGGTATTACTTTTGGATTACATTTCCTTTTACTAATGATTCATACCTGTCTCTTATTAAGTACCTCTTTCCTTTTCCCTTAGATTTATTCTATTGCTCTTTACTATTTTCATTTTGTAATATTTTCCTTTCTCGTGTAATTTTCTATCTATTTTAACAAGATATTCATTTAAGACTATCTTCCTAAGAATACAATTGAGGCTTGTTCAATGGACTCCTGGAAATAATTGAAAACTATCTTTCAACGTAAATAGTCTAATTGAATGGTTCAGCAGTGTAGAGTAAAAACATTTAGGTGATTTCTTCCACAAACATGGAATGCTTCCTATAAATTCAGACGCTCTTCTAATTAACAGTCATCAATTTGGAAAATATGTGGAAAAGGTACTTTCATCAAGCAAGTTGCCTGCTCATTTTCTTAGGAACCATGATATCTCAACTCAGATATTAGAACTGGAGTGAAACTGATTGTTATGAAAAACAAATCATATATTTGTATTTTATCCAACAGAACATGAGGATGCAGAAATCAACTTTAAAACAGATGTTAATACATCTGATTTACATTTACTATTTTCAATAACAGCCGTGTTCTACAACCAAAGATGGTTATAGAATTTATGGAATTAATCCAGAATCTCACAAATAATGTTAAAGTTGGTATTAGAATCTGCTTAAGGTGCTAGGATATTTCACACAAACTGGTATTACAAATGCATTATGTATTTGTTAAAATCAGAAATTAGAAAAAAAAATCTGAAAATTGTTAGTTGTTAGGTATAATCAGAAGTAAGAATATACTTTCATATTTGATGATTCAATATGGCTTTGACCCAATTTGTGTCTGTATCTGATAGTGTTTAAGTCTTGCAGTCAGGCAATTGGGATCTGAACAACCTTTCAAAGAAAGTCTGCATTTGAACTCTGATTTTAAGGGGGTAATAATGTTCTCTCTTATTATCAAAAGTAAAATATTGTGGAAAACAGAAAGCACATAATTTTGAATCTTAATGGATAGCATACCTCCTTCTGGCATTTTAAATTCCTCTGAATTTGGCAGAATCTTCCCCTGGTCATCAGGACCATCTCCACATTCATCCCCAGTCTTCGACTGAGATTGCTCCTGGAGATCAGCTTCCAGGTCAAGCACTTAAAAATACAAAGGTTAACTGCTCAACAAAATAAAAGAGGACACAAACAAATGGAAGAACATTCCATGCTCAAGGATAGGAAGAATCAATATTGTGAAAATGACCATACTGCCCAAGGTAATTTACAGATTCAATGCCATCCCCATCAAGCTACCAATGACTTTCTTCACAGAATTGGAAAAAACTACTTTAAAGTGCATATGGAACCAAAAAAGAGCCCGCATTGCCAAGACAATCCTAAGCCAAAAGAACAAAGCTGGAGGCATCATGCTACCTGACTTCAAAGTATACTACAAGGCTACAGTAACCAAAACACCATCGTACTGGCACCAAAACAGAGATCTAGACCAATGGAACAGAACAGAGCCCTCAGAAATAATACCACACATCTACAACCATCTGATATTTGACAAATCTGACAAAAACAAGAAACAGGGAAAGGATTCCCTATTTAATAAATGGTGCTGGGAACACTGGCTAGTCATATGTAGAAAGCTGAAACTAGATCCCTTCCTTACATCTTATACAAAAATTAATTCAAGCTGGATTAAACACTTAAATGTTAGACCTAAAACCATAAAAATCCTAGAAGAAAACCTAGGCAATACCATTCAGGACATAGGCGTGGGCAAGGACTTCATGTCTAAAACACCAAAAGCAATGGCAACAAAAGCCAAAATTGACAAATGGGATCTAATTAAACTAAAGAGCTTCTGCACAGCAAAAGAAACTACCATCAGAGTGAACAGGAAACCTACAGAATGGGAGAAAATTTTTGCAATCTACCCATCTGACAAAGGGCTAATATCCAGAATCTAGAAAGAACTCAAACAAATTTACAAGAAAAAAAGACCCCATCAAAAAGTGGACAAAAGATATGAACAGACACTTCTGAAAAGAAGACATTTATGCAGCCAACAGACACATGAAAAAATGCTCATCATCACTGGTCATCAGAGAAATGCAAATCAAAACCACGAGATACAATCTCATACCAGTTAGAATGGCAATTATTTAAAAATCAGGAAACAACAGGAGCTGGAGAGGATGTGGAGAAAGAGGAACACTTTTACACTGTTGGTGGGACTGGAAACTAGTTCAACCATTGTGGAAGACAGTGTGGTAATTCCTCAAGGATCTAGAACTAGAAATACCAGTTGACCCAGCCATCCCATTACTGGGTATATACCCAAAGAATTATAAATCATGCTGCTACAAAGACACATGCACACGTATGTTTATTGTGGCACTATTCACAATAGCAAAGACTTGTAACCAACCCAAATGTCCATCAATGATAGACTGGATTAAGAAAATGTGGCACATAAACACCATGGAATACTATGCAGCCATAAAAAAGGATGAGTTCATGTTCTTTGTAGGGACATGGATGAAGCTGGAAACCATCATTCTTAGCAAACTATCACAAGAACAGAAAACCAAACACCGCATGGTCTCACTCACAGGTGGGAATTGAACAATCAGAACACTTTGACACAGGAAGGGGAACATCACACACTGGGGCCTGTTGTGGGGTGGGGGGAGGGGAGAGGGACAACATTAGGAGATATACCTAATGTAAATGACAAGTTAATGGGTGCAGCACACCAACATGGCACATGTATACATATATAGCAAAACTGCATGTTGTGCACATGTATCCTCGAACTTAAAGTATAATAAAAAAAAATACAAAAGTTATCAATTGAAGCAGGCAAACAAGAAAGATAAATAAGGAAATGATAATATTATTTTCCTCAGTGTTAGGAAATAAAAGGCTGCAGTCGACTGTGGTAATAAATGTGGTGCAAAGATGTCCCACCTTTGTTTTCCTGTATTATGAAATCTTACCTTAAATGACAATCTGAGGAAAAATCACACCACACTTACATTTCCTATACTTTACCATTGTGTATTATAAACAGTGAGTGTCAGCTATCTAGGAAACCTAAAGACTGCCCAGTGGATAGCATTTTAATCATAACTCAAACGTAATTTTCTGAAAGATTAGATGAATGTATTGGTGAGCCTATGACAAATCTTACAGTCCTGACACTCATTACCTGTTGAGGTAACTTGGAAATTTTTTGGTTAAAATTAGTCAACCTTAGGTCCAAAGGACCTATATGTAACTTTCCATAAACGAATCCCATTCACATAAAAGTACCAAATATAACAGCAAAGTTGCTGTCTTCCACAAAAGTACAGGAACTTGAGTGAAAAAAAAATTAATGGGCATTGTTGACAGTCATATTCTGGAAACCCCTTAACAGTGAATTGCTAAAGTAATCCATTACCCAAATTCTGTCAATGTTTAACTTCAAAATGCTATCTGTTGAGGAAATAATTTCTATTTCATGATAATCTTATTATACTTCGAGTTTTCTAATTATAAAAGTATATAAACAACTCTTTAAAAGCCCCTTAAAATCATACTAATATAGCTACCTGTATGCCAATGTCCTGAATTACCCAGATTTTACCAAACATACTGTCAAAAATACAGAGCAAAGGAAAGAGTGGCTGTCATTCATTGAGGTCTTTTCTGGAGTTGCTATCCTGCTTCACTGAACTTTGTTTTTTCCTGAGCCAATACTGAAGTTCCTTACAGTACAGACACATTCGAGTATTAACATTTCAAGCAAAATCATTCACGTTTTCTAATGTGAATGGTAGGGAGAACATAAACGTTGGAATGAAATATGAATTCCTTCTCCATGAGTCAAGTGTTCTTGGTAAGCCTCCATGTCAGAGCCTCAGTTTTCTTATTTACAAAATAGGGCTAACATCCTTATACAAATGGGCTTTATTCAGGGTGTTACAAGGTAGGGTGACTTGGCATTCTACATGCTATTAAAGGGTGCATACAATACTGTGGACACCTCGGCTAAGAAGATCAGACAACATTCTAAGAAGATCAAAGTAAACTAGTGAAATAATGTACATTTTTGTACATCAAATTAAACAGTTTCATCTGATTTAGCAAGGACTGTATTTTCAAGCATACAAAATATATTTTAAAGGTAGGAGAAGATTCATTATATCCAGGGACTCTATGAAGCTGCAAACTATACTCTTCACTTGTCCAGCCAACTCTCAGCAAATGTTTGAGATCCTTTCCCAATGTTTTCTTTCCTCCTGTTACTGGTCATGGCATAAGGCATGATGCACACATAGGCCTCCTTCCCTCCCCATAGACATTCTTTCTTTCCCCTCCCAGTACCTTGAATCTCAGCTGCACCCTGATCTTCTTCTCTCTCCTGACCAGGTGTAGGATCCCGACTTTCAGTTAGTGGTTCCGCTTGCTGAGGCTCCGCATCACTGGGCTCCTGGAACGAGGGGTGTGTGTGTGTGTGTGTGCAGATAAAAAGTTTTGTTATCAATACATTTCAATAATATAAATATACAGAATACATAGATGTTTCTGATCATAAGTCTAAAGACATTTCTCCAACACTATTCCACATACTTACTTTTCATAAAGTTACTCTTCCCACAGAGAGGTTACTCTAAGACAGTTGCCCTCAAGGGCTTTGGAAGCTGTTTTAATCTACGTTAGGATGAATGTATGTAATCTTTTGCAAATAAGCATGAGAAGGAAATCATGGGCAAAATCTGGAGAACACAAGATCATCCACCCAGACAACGGGAGAACTTACTCCTCTTGGATTAGTCTTTCCTTCATGAGATGCCATGAATTTTTTTTTTTTTTTTTTTAGATGGAGTCTCCCTCTGTCGCCCAGGCTGGAGTGCAGTGGCCGGATCTCAGCTCACTGCAAGCTCTGCCTCCTCGGTTCAAGCCATTCTCCTGCCTCAGCCTCCCGAGTAGCTGGGATTACAGGCGCCCGCCACCTCGCCCGGCTAATTTTTTTTTTTTTTTTGTATATTTAGTAGAGACGGGATTTCACCGTGTTAGCCAGGGTGGTCTCGATTTCCTGACCTCGTGATCTGCCCGTCTCGGCCTCCCAAAGTGCTGGGATTACAGGCTTGAGCCACCGCGCCAGGCCCCCATGATTATTTTTATCAGCATGGGACACCTTCATTGGCGTATCTATATTGGTTCAACAACAATTACAAAACAGTTTTGCAACAACAACAAGTTACAAAAATAACTTTCTGCTAATAGAAAACATCAAAGGTTAAGGCACTCACCAGCATAGGCCCAATCAGCTCAGGAGGTGGTACACTTCTCCTTGGTCTAGGCCTATATGTTGATCTTCCTCGCCAAATCATATTTCACACTGCAAGCAGAATACTGTGAATTGGTAAATGTACTTGAAAAGACAGCTATATTTGACCACTTCCATGACCAAATGTTAACTTGTCGTTTTTTAAAAGTTTGTAAATACTTTCGAACTAAGTCTCAGGGCAAGTGTAAGTGTGTGTGCCTTCTGAATGCTTGCGAAGTCATTAAGTTGGTCAAGCTAACTGAGCAATTTCTTAAGGCTCCTGGCAAAAGACACAGGATATTTCCGATAAGGTTTGGTTTCACAACTGAACTCTCCTCTGTGGAGACATTTGGGAAAATACAGCCAGAGAATTAAAACTGCAGTAACTACGGCTTTTGTCACACACCCATTTGCTAGGCCCATTTCCCCCCTAAAATCAAGTTTTGTTGGAACGCAGAGCCCCACCTACTCAAACCTCCACGGTGAAGTTGAGAAGCTGCCACACAGCGCTGGGCCCTCCTCACTGTACACCTCTGCCAGGCGCTCTACAGACCTCAGGGCCATGGTCGCCAACCCACAGCGTTCCCAGTTCCCTTCCTTAATGCCCACCCTGCTCCTTCCCGGGTCGACACAAAGGAGCCTGGAATCTGTCCTCAGTCGAGGGTTCCAGGGACTCGGATACCTGCCCCAGCACCCCCAGCACTCGCCCCATTTTCACCTGACCCCTCTCAACTGTGCGGCCCACCTTCTTCCCTCATTCTGACCTCACCACAACAAGGCCCACGGCAGGGCCACCTCACAAGCAGAAGGACGAGCACTTTGAGACCCTTCGGCCTCTGAGGCCGTGGACCACGCTGTCCCACGCTCCGGATAGCCACTGGCTCCTCCTCACACTCACCCACACTTCAACTCTTGGGAGGAATGGCTTGTGGACCTACCGGCTGCGTCTCAGTAGGACAGAAAAAGTCCAGACAGCAGGAACGCGACCCTCACACTCTCACAGCTCCAGGGCGTTCACCACATGGGCAAAGGTGCAGAGGAGAAGACGCCCAGTGGACATGCGCAGTGAGGATGGTGCCTGCCTAGTGGGCTGTGGCGCCCCTCCTCGCCCCACCCCATCCCGCGCCGCGCAGTCCTCTGCCCTCTCCCAGGTTCCCACTGAAGACTTCGGAATGTGTCTTCTGTGGGCGGTTTCATATGCCTCCGGGACTCAAATACCACAAATAGTTTCCCCCTTCAAAACTCACTCCATGTTCACTAGGTCCTCCTCCCCTCTATGGCCCTCCTTCCTCCCCTGTCTGGGACACCCACGATAGCAAGGCCATGGCTGTGTCGCCGCCTGTTAGGAGGAGAATGGCAACCTCAAGGACCTTCCCCAATCGGAGGACATAGACTGCGCCGAGGGCTCCTCCTCACACTCTCTCCCACTTCAACCCTGGGAGGACTGATCTTCGGACCTACCGGCTGACTCCTAGTCAGAAGCACAGAAGGAAGTCACGAAGTCTCCTTGCACAGCTCTGCAGGGACACAAGGCAGACAGCAAGGCACATGGACAACAAGGGACTTGGGCAGCAAGGGGTGTGCATACTGAGTCAAGCACATGCAAGGCCAGCCGGGGTTTTCCCACTGTCCCCAGACTCGCGTCCCTAAGATGTTTGTAGTAGAAGGATAGGGACTAAGAGGCTTTGTTCCCTCTCTTGCCCTACAATTCTTATGCATCCAGAAACACTGGGGACAGTCCCATGTCACCATGAGTGGAGGATGTGTCTCAGAAAGACCTTTTGTGACAGAAATAAATTATTTTAATATATATATATATATTTATACACGCTTTTTTTTTTTCATTTATATATGCACGGGTGCCTGCCATGTTGCAGGAAATATCTGGGATGCTGGAAATGTGAAGACCAAGGAGCCACACGTGGTATGTCCCATGGAGGCCACCACACTGTAGTGGGGCAGACAGACAGTTAAACAGAAGAGCAGTTGAACTGCAAAGGAGAAACATGGGGAACGGACCCACGGGAGTAAAGAACAATTAATGTAGTGGCCAAGAAGCAAGGGGGAAAACAACACAGTTTCTCAGGAAGATAATATTTCTCCATTGCCTTTGCACCTTTTTTGAAAATAAGTTTATCATGTCTGTGAACCTACTTCCAGACTCCATTCTGGTCTGTTGATTTTTCCCCAGTACCATGTTCTGGTTACTATAGAATTAACATGACTCTTGATATTAGGTAGTGTGAGTTCCCCAAAGTTATAGTTCAGAATCGTTTTGGCTGTTCTGGTTCATTTTCCTTTCTATATAATTTTGAAAAATGACTCCAATGAAGTGGGTTGTATAAGTTCACGCAGTTTCACTTTGAAGGGCAGCAGATAAATATGTTAGTTGCTATAGAAGGACATGGGGGAAGGAGGTAAGTTCCCCCCTTAGGTTGGGGAATGATCCCATTTAGAAGGAGCAGTTGGTGGTTCAGGAGACAGAATGATCATTGCAGGAGCAAAGCCCCTGAGAAGGTGGGAGGTATGGGATCCAGAGCTGAGGTGAGGGGCTGGCTTCAGTTAGGAGCATTGTATGCAGAAGGGCGGCAGAGAATGAATGCCAGGGCAAGCACAGGTAGACCCGGTTTGGAAAGCTCTAAGAGTTCCCAGCAGATCACTTCTCTCCTCTGAATGCATCATTACGGGAGGTCATTCAAATGGAGGAGAGTTTCTAGCATTGGGGGGGGGGGGTGTTTATATAACTATAGAGAAAGTTTCTGTCATCTCAGAGAATACATCCATCATCATGTACAGAATATTCCTAGAAATATGAATGTTGAAGGTGAGCTTTCAGACAGGAATGGGGAACACGGTATTGGAAACATGTGGAAACACAATCCTTGTAAGAAAGTGGCAGAGAATTTGGCTAGATTGCATTCTCTTAGATGCAGAGTAGAACTTGTAAGTGATGAAATTGCATATGTAGCTAAGAACATTTCTAAGCAAAGTATGGAAGTTGTGGCCTGGTTTCTCCTCGCTGCTGGTTGCAAAACACAAGGGAGGAGAAATAAATCAATGACAGAATTGCTGAGCAAAAAGGAATCAGCCTTTGATTATTTAGAAGATTCTCAGCCTATCCAGATAGCAAGCTCTGGAAATAGGGCCAAGGGTGTAGCGGGACAACTGATTGCTAAAGAGATGAGGTATGTGAGTCATGGATCCAGTCAACCATCTCAGCAGAATGCAGGGAAGGAGATGCATTTATCCAGGAAAGATCTATGGAGGATCCAGGGACTGTTGGCATGGACGCCATGAATTGCATCAGAGGCCAACATGTTTTGAGGATTTTATACCAAAAGAAGCACAGCCAGCCTGGAATGAAAGGAACAGAAATGGGACAAAATAAAGGAAGAGTGACTTTGATGGGAGAGCTACAGATGCAGAGGCTGGCAAGCTGCCACTGCCTCTATAGGCCCAGACAGCAATGACCTGGGGAACAGGAATCCAGATGCCTCTTCCTGAGCTCCAGATGGCAGAGCCACCTCCTCAATTTCAGAAAACAGGGCTTCTGCCCAGGGGTAAGGGAGCAGGGCTAACACTCAGGGCCAAGAGGGCAGAGCTGCCACCCTACTAGGCCCAGAGGACACGGCATCAAGCCAAAAAGGACCATTCTGAAGCCTTAAAATCTCTTAAAGTCTGAAACCTTGCTTGGATCCCATGACTCCTTCTCTCTTTCCATCTTCTCCATTTTGGAATGGGAGCGTTTCTCCTATGCCTGCACCTTCATGCTGTTTTGAAAGCAGATAACATCTTGTCTGGTTTCACAAGTTCACAGATGAAAATAATTTAGCCCCAAAATACAACATACTCTGACTCTCACCCTTTCCTGATTTTGATGATATTTGAATGAGATTTGGGATTTAGAGTTGATGCTGGAAAGAATTAAGAGTTTCGAGGATGTTGAGATGAGATGAATGTATTTTAGATGTGAGAGAACATGAATTTGAGGTGCCAGATGGTGGACTTTTACATGTTAAATCATGTCCCCTTCATAAATTTATGCAGGCATAAATCATAGATATTGCATGTACTGTTCCAGACCACCACAGTAAAGCAAGTCACACACATTTTTTTATTTCCTAGTGCATATAAAAGTGATGTTCATAGTATGTTCTCACTCATAAGTGGGAGCTAAGCTATGTGGATGCAAAGGCATAAGAATGATACAATGGACTTTGAGGACTCAGAGGAAAGGTTGGGAGGAGGCTGAGGGATGAAAGACTACAAATTGGGTTCATTGTATACTGCTCGGGTGATGTGTGCACCAAAATCTCACAAATCACCACTAAAGAACTTAGTCATGTAACCAAATACCACCTGTTCCCCAAAAACCTATTGGAATAAAAAAATTTTTAAATAATAATAAAAATAAAATAAAAGTGATGTTTACACTACGCTACAATCTGTTAACTGTGCAATAGTATTATGTCAAAAATGTACATAACTTAATTGGAAAATACTGTATTGCTAAAACATGCTAAAGATAATCTGAGCCTTCAGTGAGTTGTAACTTTTGTGCTGGTAGAGGGTCTTGCCTGGATGTACATGGCTGCTGACTGATGAGGGTGCTGGTTGCTGAAAGTTGGGTGGCTGTGGCAATTTATTTTCTTTTTTATTTACTTTTTAACAAGCTAATACTACATGGAGGGCTGTGGCAATTTCTTAAAATAAGACAACAATGAAATTTGCTCCATTAATGTACTCTTCCTTTCAAGAAAGATTTCTCTGTAGGAGGCAATGCTGCTTGATAGTATTTTACCTACAGTAGAACTCCTTTATAAATTGGAGTCAGATCTCTCAAATCCTGCCATTACCTAATCAACTCATCCTTTGCTGTCATTTCCACAGTGTTCACAGCATCTTCACTGGGAGTAGATTTCATCTCAAGAAACTACTTTCTTCATTCATCCGTAAAAAGTAACTCCTCACATGTTAAAGTTTTATCATGAGATGGCAGTAGTTGAGTCACCTCTTCACGTTCCACCCTTGTTCTCTTGCTATTTCCACCATGTTGGCAGGTACTTCATCCACTGGAGCTGTGAACCCCTCAAAACCAGCCATGAGGGAATACACGGTCTGCTGTCATTATGAGGAGTTTTCTCCACGTGTCACTTAGATCCAATTAGTCCATGGTGCCATTCAGTTCATCTATATGTTGCTGACTTTTTTCCATTGGTTCTGTCTGATTTGATTATGTATTTTAAAGCTTTATAGTTGAGTTCTGTGCAAAAAAAGAGGTAATACAGCAGGTCTGAAACGACTATCCTTAGAAAGGCCAGCTTGCAAGACTGGCCCTTGCCTGGCATCTGTGAACTTGATTTCGGGAGGTTTCCCACCATTCTCCATCTGGTAAGAGTGGTTTACTCTTCCGAAATTGTTTGTTCAAGCAATGTGTTTTATGCTGAACACCAGCTTCCCTTCTAGGAATCTGAAACGTTGTTGCCTGCTAGGCAGAGAGTGCCTATGTGACCAGTCCCCAGTAAAAACCTGGGGCACTCAGTTTCTAATTAGCTTCCCTGGTAGATAACATTTTACACATGTTGTCATGATTCATTGCTGGAGAGACAAATTGTGTGACTCCATTGGGAAGTGACTTTTGGGAGCTTTTGCTGGTTCCCACCAGACTTTGCCCAGTGGGCTTTCCCCATTACTGATTTAGCTCAGTATTCTTTTGCTGTAATAAGTCTTAGCCACGAGTACAACTATACATTGAGTCCTCATAGGCAATTACTGGAAGTGAGGGTGATTTTGGGGATCCCTGACACACTGGCAGCAACAGTGTGATTCACCAGCAAGACCCTGACTCACTAAAATATGATGAAAGCCTTCTTTGAATAAAGAATGAAGCAGCAGACCTGACAAAGCTGTAACACCTGGGAGACTGGATTTGCCCATAATAGGAAGCAGCAGCCGAGCCGTTGTCTATTGTGAAAAATACATGTACTCAGCATTTCACAGTAATCCCTCCAACGGCAAAAGAGTTGACCCACTGGATCCCTGAGCCACTGTTCTATGCTGAATAATGCAGGGTGTTGGGAGAAGGTTCAGCCAGGTGCTGACTTTGGCTTTTGTTTTCTCCTCCAGGCAGGAGGAGAAAGGACTCAAATGTTGCCAAAGCTGAACTTTGAATAGGCAAAAATCCTGAAAGTTTGATTGCTCTTTCCTCCAAGTAGGAGAGAAAAAAAAACAGTTTTCTGAGCTGGAGCAAAGACTTAGATAAAGGAAAAAAAAAAAAAAAAAAGAGGGGGCAAATTGGCCAGGTGCAGTGGCTCACACCTGTAATCCCAGCACTTTGGGAGTCTGAGGCAGGACTTGAAGCCAGGAGTTTCAGACCAGCCTGGACAACATAGCGAGACCTCACACCTACAAAATTTAAAAAATTAGCTGAGCATGGTGGCACCCATATGTAGTCTCAGCTACTCAGGAGGCTGAGGCGGGAGGGTCACTGGACTGCAGAAGGTCAAGGCTGCAGTGAGCTATTATCATGCCACTATACTCCAGCCTGGGTGAGAAAGCAAGACTTTGTCTCAAAAAAATAAATTCATTGGTGACTTAATAAAACACCAATGATACTAATATTTTCTGAGCAAAATCATGAGAAGATGGTATCAATTTACTCAGATCCAGAGTCATAGGAAATGGGCAATGGGGAAAGAGAGTGGAGTGTGGAGGGGAGGTGAAGGTGTGCAGGGCAGGGAGAGAGGTCTGCAGCAGACAGGGGTGAGGAATAATGGGGAAGAGCAGAAAGCAGAAGTTCAGAGATGTGAAAATAGAAGCTCACACTTCTGGATACTTATTCTAGGCCAGATGCTTTTTTAGTATCTCTCTCTCTCTCTCTTTCTCTCTCTCTCTCTCTGTTTCTCTCTCTCTCTCTCTCCATATATATATATAAATATATAATAAAAGACTATATTTTCAAATTTTATATATATGTATATATAATCACAGTCACTTAGTGCTCATAGTAACACTGTCAGATGTGTGTTACTAATGTTATCATCTCTTATTATAGAACAGGAAACTGAGACACATTAAGAGACTAAGGAATTTGCCCAAAGTCACCTCACCAGCAAGAGCAGAGTCAGATTGGTACCCAGGCTGGAGAGGGGTGTACAGACACATGCAATCCGACCCTGACACTCTGGAATGCGCTGCAGTGCGGAATGGTCCTCCAGATCACAAAACAAGTGAAAGTGTCCAGCAGCATTCATGAGATGACATTATCTGCGTGTGGATTGAACATGAGGTCTCTTGAGTGCATTCGATAATACGGGGTGACAAGTCAATACCAGGAAAGCACAAAGGCAGTCTCTGCTTTCTGTATGTGTTTGCTACCATGGATGTTAGCAGCAACATCTCTGTCACTGTCATTATGCGAAATAGCTTTGGTAAAATATTAAATAAAACAACAGATGTAGTAAAACACACTACTTATTCTCCAATCTCATAATTAAAAAAAAAAAGCATAGAAAAAATGTCTGGAAGGGAACATGCCACATATGAAGTGTTGTTCTCTAAGTGGGAAACTCTCAATCATTTTGAAACAACATTCCTTTCACTGTTTTACTTGCGTTTTCTTTGCTATTATTACTCAGCCACTGTTGCCATAATAATTTTTAAGATAGATGTTCTGAAGACTCATTCTTTTAGGTATCTTGAAGATTAGGGGTAAAAGGTGTTTTGATATCCTTATCAGGAGGAAAACCAGTCAGTGATCCTCGGGGGCAGCATTTAAAACAGAAGGAAGGTTTGGGGTAGGGTAGAGAGGGGCAGTGGGGGAGGCAGGGTGGTGTGGATGGAAGGTTAGCTGAAGACCCCAGGCATCCTGAAAAATGCCACAGTCGGTACATGTTGAAAGAAACCAAAACACCCGCATGTCTGTAAGAGGAAGCTGCTGTGCTATCGAGATGGAGATCTTTATGACGTCTGTTTAGACCTTTCCTCTCCTTCAGCTCCAGCAACACAATTGGGTGGCTCTTGGCCCTGGCAAGGCGCTGCTGCTGGTGAGCTGTACTGAGGTCAAGGCCTGGCCCACCTGCAGCATTATCACTTCAGAGAGTGGCCTGGGACACCTATCTTGGTATCTGGAAGCCTACAGTTTCAGATCAGGGAAACGGAGAAAACACATAGTGCAATAGTTAGATTCAAAGCTCCCCCAATGACGCCATCAGTGCAAAGCGACAGGCATGTATATGTTGTTGTGGTCATTAGTTTGGGATGAGCAGGGTTGGGTTGGGTTGGTCCCTGAAAGAAGAATTGGGGGAGTGAATGCCAATGTGATCTATAACATTACTAGTGCACAAGTGGCTAAGCTTCTGTTTCCTAGGTTTGTTCTTCAGCTAAAATGATGGAGTGCTCCACTACTGTGGTGAGAAGCTTCCCTGGCCTGAGGTGTGTGAAGGAATGACTGTACCTAGTGATGAGCATTCTGAAGATTCGCCAAAAGCTGTGACAAGGGGGCACTGAGCACATAAATTATATTGCTGCAGTTATTTTCAACATAACACAATACTTCTGATTCAGGGTACCAGACACCAGTATGATGGTATGAAGGTCCCCCGGCCCTTACCACCCACACACCCAGAAAGCTCTTCAGCCTGGCTGTGCCTCATGCCATGGCACCTTCGGGAAGCTTTGAAGCCGACATTGAGATAAAGTTCCAGTGCCCTTCAGCCTCCTAATGCAGGTCAGCGTGGCTGCCCAGAAGCTGCCCACTGATCTGAATCAGTGCCAGGGGAACATGGGTGTGTGTGTAACAGAGAGGGAGGGCGCACCTGAAATAGTGAGAGAAATTGACCAGGGCTTGCTCTGTCTTGCTTCTGACCTGAGGAGCTAACTGCCTTTGCTCATTCCCGCACGTAGGCCAAGCGAACTATGGGAGGAATTTAGTGTAGGGTTTAACTTCAAAGCAAGGATGATAATAGTCCCTTTCGGAACCCAGCCCCGAGGAGATGAGAAGGGTGTACACACAAGCGGCAATGTTGTATTAAAGGTTTATGGGAACACTGTGACCTGACCAAGGACAAAGACGTTTTGCAACCTCCCCGGGCTCCTGTTGACACTTAGATGTCTGTGGTCACCATTCTCCTCCTGACCTCACCCTTTCCTGATTCTCTCTTGCCCAGTGTAAAAAGAAGCTTGAGATTCATCCCCATTAAGATGGATCCACAGGACATTAATCCATCATCGTCTCAGCCTGCTGGCTCTCTGAAATAAAGGGGGGGTGCCAGGCACGGTGGCTCACGCCTGTAATCCCAGCACTTTGGGAGGCCCAGGCGAGCAGATCACGAAGTCAGGAGATCGAGACCATCCTGGCTAACACGGTGAAACCCCATCTCTACTAAAAATACAAAAAATTAGCTAGGCATGGTGGCGGGCGCCTGTAGTCCCAGCTACTCTGGAGGCTGAGGCAGGAGAATGGCTTGAATCCGGGAGGCGGAGCTTGCAGTGAGCCGAGATGGCGCCACTGCGCTCCAGCCTGCAGCCTGGGCAACAGAGCAAGACTCCGTCTCAAAAAAAAAAAAAGACTTCATTTGTTGAACAGTCATTTGCCAAACCCTAACTATGTTCTAGGTACTGTGCTGAGTGTCTGGGGCATACGATAAAAAAAGACCCATCCCTGCCCTCGTGGAGTTTATGTCAAATTGTAGGATAATGGTCAATCTACTGATCCCACACATAAAATGCAAAAATTCCTGCCAGACATCAAGTAATATCCTACCACTTCATGTACACTGTAAGACTCTTACAGCTGTATACTTCCATTTCATTTCTCCCCAGCTTTCTGCTATGGTTGTCTCACATTGTATTTCTACCTATGTCAGAACCCCACAATACATTGTTACTATTTGACAGTCAATTTTCTTTCTTTTTTTTTTTTTTTATTTTAGACGGAGTCTTGCTCTATCGCCAGACTGCAGTGCAGTGGCGCAATCTCAGCTCACTGCAACCTCCGCCTCCCGGGTTCAAGCGATTCCCCTGCCTCAGCCTCCCAAGCAGCTGGGATTACAAGCATGTGCCAACACACCGGCTAATTTTTTGTACTTTAGTAGAGACAGGGTTTCATCACGTTGCCAATATGGTCTCAATCTCCTGACGTGATCCATCCGCCTTGTCCTCCCAAAGTACTGGGATTACAGGCGTGAACCACCCCACCTGGGCCAATTTTCTTTTAAAGAGATTAGCTACAAGAAAAAAATCTCGACTGAGCATGATGACTCACACCTGTAATCTCAACACTTTGGGAGGCTGAGGCAGGAGGATTGCTTGAGCCCAGAGGTTTGAGAGAAGCCTGGGCAACATAGGGAGACCTTTTTTCTAAACGAGAAAATTAAATTTTTTTCTTTTAATCAGACGTTCACTTCTGTAATCCCAGCACTTTGGGAGGCCGAGGCGGGTGGATTGCCTGAGCTCAGGAGTTCATGACCAGGCTGGGCAACATGGTGAAACCCCGTCTCTACTAAAATACAAAAAAATTAGCCAGGCATGGAGGTGTGCGCCTATAGTCACAGTTACTCAGTAGGCTAAGGCAGGAGAATCCCTTGAAACCGGAAGGCAGAGGTTGCAGTGAGCTGAGATCGTGCCACTGCACTCCGGCTTGGGCGACAGAGGGAAACTCCATCTCCATCTCCAAAAAAAAAATCTTGTACTTTCCCACAATTGTTCCATGTCCAGCACTGTGAAGTTCTGTGTGTAGATCCAAATTTCCTTCTATTCTCCTTCTGAACCAAGAACTTCCTTTAACATGTTTTGTAGGACAAATCTGTTGACAACTACTTTTCTCCCCACTTTTGTTTGTTTACCTGTTTGTATAAACATGTTTATGTCACCTTCATTTAAAAAAAATTGTGCTGATTAGAAAGTTCTGGGTTGCACAGATTCGATGAGAAGTCTGATGGATGACTTTAAATTTGTTCCTCTATATGTAGTGTGTCTTCTTTTCTTTTCTTTTTCTGCCAGGGCATTGGTGTTGGGGTTTGAATCAATCTTTTCAGTAGCTGAACTGGCCTTCAGTTGTGTTGTTGCTGTAGTTCTTTTCAATGTAACACAATACTTCAGATTCAGGGTACAAGATACCAGCATGCAAAAATCAATTGTATTTCTTCTTTGTTTTTGTTTTATAAATTGGCATAATAATTGTACATATATATACACATATATAAGTAGTGATATTTTCATACATATAATTATAGTGATCAAAGCAGAGTAATTAGCATATGGATTATCTCAAACGTTCATCATTTCTTTGTGTTGGGAATATTCAATGTCTTCCTAGCTATTTGAAACTATACAATATATTATTTGTTTAACTTTTCTAGACAGAGTCTTGCTCTGTCACCCAGGTTGGAGTGCAGTGGCGCAATCTCAGTTCACTGCAACCTCCACTTCCCAGGCTCTAGCGATTCTCCTGTCTCAGACTCCTGAGTAGCTGGGATCACAGGCAACTGCCACCACGCCTGGCTAATTTTTGTATTTTTAGTAGAGACGGTGTTTTACCATGTTGACCAGGCGGGTCTCAAACTCCTGACCTCAGATGATCCGCCCACCTCAGTCTCCCAAAGTGCGGGGATTACAGGTGTGAGCCACCACGCCTGGCCTATATAATATATTGTTGTTAATTATAGTCATCCTACAATGCTGTGGAACACTGTAACTTACTTCTCCTATCAAGCTGTAATTTTGTATCCTTTAACAAATCTCTCCCTATCCCCACCACCCCTTACCCTTTCCAGCCTCTAGTATCCTCTGTTCTACTTTTTATTGCTATGAGATTAGTATTTTTTAGCTTCCACATATGAGTGACAGCATGTGGTGTTTAAGATCCTTTGAAAGGGAATGAAGCAGAGGCAGCTAAATTGGAGGCTGAAGCAGCTGGTCATGCTGTGCTGAGGCTCCGTGGCAGAGACCAAGAGCTGACGCTCAGGTCTGTTCCTGGCTTATTTCATTTAACATAAAGTCCTCCACTTCCACCCAGGATTGCTGAGAATGACAGAATTTCATTCTTTTTTAGGGCTGAAAAGTATTGCATTGTGTACGTGTACCACATTTTCTTCATCCATTCATCTAGACTGATTCCATAGTGTGGCTATTGTGCATAGTGCTGTAATCAATGTGGGAGTGCAGATGTCTCTTTGATATGCTGATTTCCTTTCCCTTGAATAAATGCCCAGTAGTGGGATTGCTGGATCATATGGTGGTTCTATTGTAGTTTTTGGAGGAACCTCCCTTTTGTTCTCCATGGTGTCTCTACTAGTTTAAATTCTCACCAATAGGGTATGACAGTTCCTTTTTCTCTGCATCCTTGCCAGTGTTTGTTATTTTTTGTCTTTTTGAGAATAGGCATTCTAGCTGGGTGAGATTGCCAGCATTTGTTTGTTTGTTTGTTTTGTCTTTTTGATAACAGGTATTGTAACTGTGTGAGATGATAACTCGTTGTGGTTTTACTATTATTTCTTTTCTTTTCTGGAGACAGGGCCTCACTATGTCACCCAGGCTGTCTTGAAGTCCTGAACTCAAGCATTCCTCCTCCCTTGGCTTCCTAAGTAGCTGGGACTACAGGCCTACTCCATCTCAGCCAGCTCACATTGTGGTTTTGATTTGTGTTTCCCTGGTGATTAGTGATGCTGAGCATTTTCTCATACATTTTTTGGCCATTTGTAGGTCTTCCGTTGAGAAATATCTATTCTGATCATTTCCTTATTTGAGCTTGGATGATTTTTGTTGTTGTAGAGATGTTCAACTTCCTTGTATATCCTGGATATTAATACCCTGTCTAATGAATAGTTTGTAAATCTTTTCAATCTTTTGTAAATCAATCTTTAGTAAATAAGTAAATACGAGATTTTTTTTAATTTAATTTTTTTTTTTTTTTTTTTTTTTTTTTTTTTTTGATTCAGGGTCTTGCTCTGTCACACAGGTTGGAATGTGATGGCACAATCAAGGCTCACTGCAGCCTCAACCTCCCGGGCCCAAATCTTCCTCCCACCTCAGCCTCCTAAGTACCTGGGACTCCAGGTACTTACAACCCTTCCCAGCTCATTTTTTTTATTATTATTATACTTTAAGTTCTAGGGTACATGTGCACAACATGCAGGTTTGTTACATATGTATACATGTGCCATGTTGGTGTGCTGCACCCATTAACTCATCATTTACATTAGGTATATCTCCTAATGCTATCCCTCCCCACTCCCCTCTCTCCCCACCCCACGACAGGCCCCAGTGTGTGATGTTCCCCTTCCTGTGTCCAAGTGATCTCATTGTTCAATTCCCACCTATAAGTGAGAACATGCAGCATTTGGTTTTCTGTTCTTGCAACAGTTTGCTGAGAATGATGGTTTCTAGCACCCAGCTCATTTTTAATTTTTTATGTAGAGACAGGGTCTCCCTATGTTGCCCAGACTGGTCTTGAACTCCTGGCCTCAACTGATCCTCCCACTTCAGCCTTTGAGAAGCTGGGATTACAGGAGTAAGCCATTGTGCCCAGCCTAAATATGGGATTTTAGGCATTAAGCAGGGACAAGTGTTTGGGTGAGTGTAGCTAAGGAGCTGGGTTCTTCAGTCAGAGAGCATCCCACCAGGCACTGATTAAACCCGGACTGTGTTCAGAGCGCTGCAGGAAATGCTGGAGATGCGACACTGGAGTCCTGTGGTCCTGTGGTCCTGCGGGAGTGCACGTCCACCAGGGAATCAGAGGTGGGCCACTGAGTGTGTCTGCCAGGAGGATGAAGCCCACTGGCCAGGCCCACCTGGGCCTCAGTTGCCGAATTCCACAGCCTTACAGCTGTTTTCATCCATGAGCAAATAGCCCTGCCCTAGGATTGGCCTAGAGGAGATGGGGCAGGAGATAACTGTGCTCCTTCCGTTTGCACAAAGCCCGCAGCAAGCGTGGATACCCTCATGTCCTGTCTCCTGTAAAGCAGAATCAGGCATTGAGAGGAGGGGGATGGGTCTCTTGGGGCATAGGAAGGATGGTTGGTGGGGGGATAGCAGCGCCCCTGAGCGTCAGCTCTTGCTCTGTGCCACGGAGCCTCAGCACAGCACGGCCAGCTGCTTCAGCCTCCACTTTAGCTGCCTCTGCTTCATTCCCTTTCAAAGGATCTGCAGGTGTCCTTCTGTTCAGGGTCACAGAGGGCAGAGAGAAGCCAGGTGGCCACCGTGCCTCCTGAGTGCACTTGCCCAGGAGGCTGAAGCAGAGTTGCTCAGGGCGGATGAAGAGGGTGTGGACAAGCAGTCCCAGGGCTGGGGGAAGCTTCCAGCACTTTTGTAAGCAGCACAGGCTCATGCTCTTACTCCACTGGGGCACAGACACCCCTTCTCCACACCGGGACAGCAGCACCGCAGGAGAAGGGCAGTTGGGGCCTTAGGGGCACAGGGTTCCACCTCATGATGGCATGAACCCTCCAAACCTAGAATGGATCCCCATTTTGATGGGTAAAGGGCTCTGCTGTGTGTCCGGGCCAGCTCCTGTCCTCCTGGGTGTGGCCTAGGCCCTAGCCTCTGAGGGCAGAAACCGAGGTCTCCCTTCACCTGGAAAACAAGAAGTTACTCGGCTGCCTTGGCCCGGGTCCTAAGATGGAGGCTGACTCCGTGAGGACAGAAGCTGTCCAGAAATGCTCTCCCTAATCCTCAAGCCCTCCCCGACCTCATTGCTCCCTTTGACTCTGTCTGTCTCTGTCTCCCTCTGTCTCTGTGTCTGCCTCATGACCCTGGGTGATCTCTGCTGTGACTGCATCTGACACGTGTCCTGTACCAAGTGACTTTTTAGGTGTCTCCAGTGCAAGATGTCATTCTGCTGAGCTCTTTCAGGCTCTGGGCCCAGATTCTGAGGTCTCTGACCAATTTGGAGGGTAGTGTTCCAGGTCGGCAGGTCTCTGAGGTGTGGAGGGCTTGTGTCCGGAGTGACAGTCCTCTGGGCTGGTTAGGGTTCTCTCCCAGCGTATGAGGTGTCTGATCTGCTTTAGGTATTGTGTCTAGAATGCAAGGCGTGGGAGCATTTCTGATTTCAGGAAGTAGGGTTTGAGCTCTCCTGAGTGTCTGTGTCAATGATGGGACAAAATAGCGCCCCTTGGGGCTCCATATCCTAGGTTGTGAGAACACTGAGGTTATTCCAAACTCACGAGAGGTGTCTGATCCTTTTGGGGTCCTGCGTCCTGAGTGTGTCCTCCCTACCTGGTTATGAGTCCGCACTGCAGGGGTTGAGGCTGCTGACATGTTGAGGAGTTGCTGTGTCTCAGGTTGTAAAGTCTGTGCTGTGTGGGAATGGTGTGTCCCACACTCTGAGGTCTCCTAGGTGTCTGTTACAGGGAACATTGTGCCCAAGGCCTCTGTGTTCCCTGTCCTGGTCCCCTCAACTGTTTCTGTGTCCGCATCTCAGGGTGTGCGCACTATGGTTTTGTGGGCTTCTGGGTCCAGGGTGTGAGGTCCGTGAGGTAATCGGGTTTCTACATCACAGGTTCTAAAGTTGCTCACATGCACATGGGTCTGAATTTTAGAATCTGACGTCTCTGAGCAGGTTGAGTGACTGTGTCCTCCTTCACTGAGTTCTCGGAGGGGTCTGAGTTCTGCAAGCTGTTCAGTGTTGTGTGTCCAGGGTTGAGGTCTCTGAGCTGCTCGTTCCTGGGTTGTTATCTGGGTTTTCTATGTCGTTGGGGTCTCTTGGGCTTTGTGACCCACCTTGTGAGGTCCCTGAGGTATCTGAGAGTGTGTGTCCAGGGTAGGACGTTTCAGAGCTGGTAGGAGATGTATGTTTTGGAGGGAGGCCTGGTCTGTCTTTGGTTCCGTGTTCCAGGGATTGAAACGTCTAAGCTGTTTGGGAGATCATCTCCAGCATAAGAGACACTGTCACACAGCAAAGTTCAGACATGAGATGTTCATGACCTTCTCCTGATATTTGGGTCTCACCCTGTACAGTCAGTGAGAGGTTGTCTCGAGTTGACTTTCTCAGACTCGTCCATTCCAGTCTGCCACAGCCAGGCTTACTTATCTAAACCCCTGAGTTTACACGGCCAGCTTCCTTCACAGCCACCCCTGCGGTTGGAGTCATGCAACTGCTTTGAGAGTCACAGGTCCCCATCAGCACCACTTGTGGAGATCTCACTGTGGGGAGGAGTTTCTTCTGTGTCTCTGACAAACGACACAGAGCAGGGACCCTCTCTCTCAGGGATGAACAGGACCTGCCCATGTGTTCCTGGGTCATGTAGTCTGTCTCCTGCTAGATGTCACTGACACCCAGAAAATAACCTGGACACAATGTCCCTCTTGCATCTCTCCAGAACAGATGCGTCAAACCCGAGATCTGCTGTGCCCTGGTGGGATTGCAAGAGCCTCTAGCTGTTTGAATCTTTTTCCCAGAGCTTAACTTCACCTTTACATGATGAGGATCTACAGAGCGGCATCTCAGCCCTTTCCTGCACACACACACAGCTTCTGAATGCAGAATTCGGGGCTAGGGAAGGGAGGGGATGCTGGTAGAGGCCATCTGTGGCCAGGAGGAGGCGTGGGCCTGAGACCGTCTCAGCTGGAATGTAGGAGTAATGGGCACAGACCATTCAAGAGAAATGTGTGTTGTGCTGAAGAAAGTAGAAACTACCCCCAGAATGTCCCCTCTGTCTCTAAGACATGCATGGTTTAATTCTGTTATTTTGTGAGGCTCTTTGCACCATGACACAAGGATGCATAGAGGGCTTCGTCACACGGGGGAGAATGAGACCCTGAATGGTCTCACAGTCTAGTGGGGGAGGCAGATGTGTTCCTTCAGGCAATAAATATGTAAGAAGGTTTTCTACCTGCCAAGCACTTCTTGAGGTGTGGGGATACCTCAGGGAATCAAATCAACAGAAATCCCTGCCCTGGATCTGACATTCCCCAAAGAAGACGTGGTAGGTGGCAGACAGCAAACCCTCCACAAGGGAATCTAGGAAATGTTACAAGTTATGAACCAAAACGTACCCAAGACAGGTCTCAATCAATTTAGAAGTTTATTTTGCTAAGGTTAAGGACGTGCCCCTGACACAACCTCAGGAGGTCCTGACGAAACATCCCCAAGGTCGTCAGGGTACAGCTTCGGTTTATACACTTTAGGGAGACATAAGACATCAATCAATGCATGTACGACGTACACTGGTTCATTCTGAAAAGGCGGGACAACTACAAGTTGGTGGGTGTGGGGGGTTGGGGTCTTACAGGTCATAAGTGGATTCAAAGATTTTCTGATTGGCAATTGCTTGAGTTTATCTAAAGACCTCCAATCCATAGGAGGGAGTGTCTGGGTTAAGATCAGGGGTTTTGGAGACCAAGGTTCTTATTATGCCAATGAAGTCCCGAGGTAGCAGGCTTCAGAGGGAATAGACTGTAAATGTTTCTTATCAGACCTTAAAAGTTGCTGGACTCTTAGCTTATTCTCTCCTAGACCAGGAAAAAGACCTGGAAAGGGAAAGGGATTCTCTATAGAATGTAGACTTCCTCACAAGAGATAGCTTTGTAGGCCTATTTCAAAATGTATCAAAGAAATATATTGTTGGGTGAAATACTTTGACTTCTTTCAGGGCCTATTTGTCATGTGATGCTATACTAGTCAGGCTGGAACTTGGTGTCTTATTGCCATAGTCTTAAGATCTCTGCCTTAACATAAATGCTGGTCAGTTGTGCCTGAATTCCATAGGGAGAGGCGTGTAATGACACATGTCTGACCCACCCTTCCCATCCTGGCCTGCACTACTTTTTCAGGCTAGCTTTGGAGTAGCTTTGGCTGAGAGGGTCCATTCAGATGATTGGGAAGTGGGGCTTAGAATTTTATTTTTAGTTTACAAAAGTGATGGGGGCTGTGATAAAAAAGAAAAAATATACAGATCGTGGTACAGGGACTGTGAATTGGGGGGGGAACTTGATTAGCTGCAGGTAAATTATGACACAGAGTGACCAGGGTAGGCTGGGTTGAGAAGGTGACAATTTGACAGAGATGTGAAGGGGGAGGAGTCAGTCAAGCAGATTATCTGTGGTGAAGGCCTTCTAGACAGAAGGGACAGTTGGGAAAAAAAAAGTCAGAGGCCAAGTTGGCCCAACATAGCACAGACGCCACAAGGACACTAGCACACCAGCAGGAAGCTGAACAGAAGGCTAGAGGTGCCACGGTGACAGGGACAGGATCCTGTCAGGCCAGGTAAGCTTCTGCTCTGCCAGTAACACGGAAAGGGACAATGAAGGGCCACAGATGCCGAAAGCATGTCTGTGCAGCCTGCAGAGTTCAGGTGAAGGAGGGACCCAGGCAGGAGCAGTCAGAACCAGGAGGGCTTAGGCAACGAGATACGACAGGCAAGGGCACTGGTGTAGCCCACCCGGACTTGACAGACGCGTTCATCCAGGTGTTCATGTCTTTGTCACCAGGGATATCTGTGTTGCAGCCACAGAACCACATACTCGATTAGGATGCCTGAACCCAATCAATAGTCGTTTTTCCCTACAGACCCTGGAGGAGGCCCACATGCACTTGCCCTAGGGTACTCTGAGAGTTTGGTGAACCCATCGCTGCAGTCCCACTGGGAGGTCACAGCTGAGCCTGATGGAGTAACACACTGGTCAAGACATATTTAAAAATTCTGGCAGGGTGCGGTGGCTCACGCCTGTAATCCCAGGACTTTGGGAGGGCAAATCACTTGACGTCAGGAGTTCGAGAACAGCCTGGCCAATATGGTGAAGCCTTGTCTCTACTAAAAATACAAAAAAAAAAAAAAAAAATCCCGGGTGCAGTGACGCACGCCTGTAATCCCAGCTACTTGGGTGGCTGAGGCAGGAGAATCACTTGATCCCAGGAGGTGGAGGATGCAGTCACCTGAGACTGTGTCACTGCATTCCAGCCTAGGTGACAGAGCTAGTCTCTATCCCAAATAAATAAATAATTTTGTAGCCTCTTTTACTAGGAGTTCCAGAATTAAGGAAGAGAGGAAAGTTACAACCCTCCTCCCTGACTCCAGGGGAAGAGAATCTCATTGCACAGATGTCCTCCGTTCACTCGATTCTCCTGGAGCATTTCTAATGCACACAGAGCTGCTACCATCATAATCATCACTAACCAAGTACTCTGGGTGAAATTCCTTTATTAACCGAATAAACTCGTTCTGAGTGCTGACCGGACACTCTGGGGACAGGGGGATGCTTTCGACTGTATCCTTGCTGGCAGATGACCCCCACACTGGGGTGGGGATGGTAAGGAGAGTCATGGCAGAATTCAACCCACAGTCCCCTAGGAGCACACAGGAGAGCTCCCTACCCTCACCTGAGGGATGTGTGTGTGCAAGGGTTGGGTCAGGACAGACTCTTCAGAAGAGGGGAGGTTTTGCGGCAGGCACTTTGATTCTGCACAGCTTACAGTCCAGAGAGCCGAAGAACAGGAGGAACCAGATTCCCATTCTCAGCCTGTTGATTTCCACACCACATTTGGAGTCTGATCAACTCCACAGCTGTGCTGCAGCCACTAACGCTGCCTCTGCTCTGTTTGCCTCTAGATTCTTCTTATCTGTTAAATAAAGTGAGGCTGACGGAGATGTAATTTAGGGCAGGGGTGGATTGCAAGTGTCTCTGTGATAGGGCAAAGCGCCTCCTGGGGGAGAGCTAGAAGCTAAACTCGACTGGTAGCTCTGAGGCAAGGGACTCCAGGGCAGCTCCTGTGGACTGTGTTAGAACTTTTCAGGGTGGCTTTGCCCTGCCAGGGGCCTGGATCTCACAGGTGGACATGGTGTTGGGACCAGGCTTACTGTCCCATCACAGAATAATATCTGCAGCTCAGCAAGGGGAGCATAAGCAAAGTACGTTGTCGTGAGTTTAAAGATGCCTGGCTTTGGAGTCTGACAGAGCCCACATGTGAGTCCCAGATCCAGCCTTTTCTGCCTCAGTGCCCTGACCTCTTTCAGCTTGGTTCCTTATCCGTAGATGGGAGTTTAATACTTACCTCTCTGGGTCTTTGGGAAATCAACACTGTACGTGAGTAGCACAGAGTAGGTCCTCAACAGCCAGGCTCCAGGAAGAGCCATTCACACTGTGCCATGTTAGGGGTACATCAGTGTGCAGGCCAGTGTGCTGGGACAGTGGGAGTCCAGTCTACCCTCCAGCCAGGCTTGGGGCTTGGGCTGATGGTGGCAGGACCAGGGCCATTCCCATCTTTTCTCTTTCATTGTCCACATGTCCAAAGTAGATGCTCCCGTTCATAATCAGGTATGCCCATGCTGGGAGTCGAAATAACATGCTGTAGTGAACAAAGTTAATCCTCACATGCCACTCTGTGGCAAGAAGAACCAGATGTGAGGCAGGTCCTCAGCCTGCATCCCTTCATACCAAACCTGGGGCCACAATTCCAACTTCCATATTCACACATAACGATGAGTCCATAGAAATAAAGGGGAGATCTATGTTGTGTATCTTTAATTTTTTTCGTTTTATTGTATATATTTGAAGTATAAAACATGCTGCTATACACAGTGAAGGTTGCTATAGTCAGGCAAATGAACCTGTCACCTTCCTCAGTTACCTTCCTGCATCCTATTTTTGCAAGTAAACTTTTCCCAAAAACCCTACTCTCATGTGACATTCCAGTTGGTTGGCCCATTGGGGGAATTTTCATGAATCCCCATCATGTACTATTCAGTAAAAATATCGAACCCACAAAGCGTGTCTTTTCATCCAGTTGCTCCCTAGGTGAAGTAGAATCTCCTCTCCTTCACTTGAGAGCTGAAGGCAAGGAGGAATCAGGCAGAGGGGGAGGGAGCAAGTGCAGGCCAGACAGAGGGAAGGGCGGGTGTGAGGCGGTGGACAGAGAGAGCAAGACAATGAGTGCGCATGCTAGACAGTCCACAAGCGTTGGTCGACTGATGAACAGAAAGAGGTTTAGAATGTGGAATACTGACTGATGAACAGAAAGAGGTCTAGAATGTGGAATAGTGAGGGTGGGTGCAGCAGGAGGAGGGGTCTGCTACAGAGGATGCATTTGCGGGTAGCCGGGGCCTGATGTCCCTAGTCCAGGAGGCTGGACTTTATCCTAAGGGCAGCAGGCAACCCTGGTAGAGTTTGAAAAGGTTTGACATGACCAGATAAGGAGTTAAGAAAGTTGCCTCACACACTGGCACTGAGAATGCGTGGGAAGGGGTCAAGACTGGTGGCAAGAGGATGAGCTATGATTTGTTGGTGGTATATACCCAAAGGATTATAAATCATTCTACTATAATGACACATGCACACGTATGTTTACTGCAGCACTATTTATAATAGCAAAGACTGGGAACCAACCCAAATGTCCATCAATGATAGACTGGATAAAGAAAATGTGGCACATATACACCATGGAATACTATGCAGTCATAAAAAAGAATGAGTTCATGTTCATTCTCAGCAAACTAACACAGGAACAGAAAATCAAACACCACATGTTCTCACTCATAAGTGGGAGCTGAACAATGAGAACACATGGACACAGGGAGGGGAACATCACACAGCAGGACCTATCAGGGGATAGGGGGGGCAAGAGGAGGGAGAGCATTATGACAAATACCTAATGCATGTGGGGCTTAAAACCTACATGATGGGTTGATGGGTGCAGCAAACTACCATGGCACAAGTATACCTATGTAACAAACCTGCACGTTCTGCAAGTGTATCCCAGAACTTTAAGTATAATAAATAAATTTTTTTTTAAAGTTTAAAAAAAAAAAAAAAAAAATCTCACTTAGAAAGACCCGGGAGGTCGAACTGGCCAGGCTTAGTCACTGTGGGGGTGGTGAGAGACAGGCAGCAATCAAGGATGGCTTTCAAGATCTTTGGCCCAAGCTGCTGGGTGGAACGTGGTGCCTGTCACTGAGTCCGGCAGCACAGGAGGAGGGGCAGGCATGCCGAGAGTGGAGATGGGTGGGTTCATTTTGGGACATGCTGAGTAGTACTTGCTATGGGACTCAGCAACTTATAACTTGAATGACTTTGTGCCTACCGTGCCTCATCTGTAATAGGAGATGATCTAATCCCTTTGTGCCTACCGTGCCTCATCTGTAATAGAAGAATAAGAATAGTTAGAAAAAATGACTAATTTGTTTCATTCGTTGAGTCTAGGAGACAGTTCTTTTATACCGCAGAGTGGTATTTTCTTGTCAGGTCCTCCCAGGTAAAATGGGAATGTCTCAACTTGCCCATACAGTGGCTTGATTTTTATCTATCTGCTTTGGGTATCACCACCATTCAGCATGTATTGCCAATACTAAAAAAAAAAAAAAAAAAAAAAAAAAAAAACCATAAATTCAAAGTAACTGGTGTTTATTATCACGTGTGTGCCACATTGGCCTATCAGCCTGTCCCTCAGACAAACATACTTCTTCCTTCATATCTTCTAATCTTCCTCTTGAAGCCCACCTCTCCTTCCAGGGGCTGGGGTAGGGCCTTTGGGACCCAGGTTCTCTAACACACTCTTCTCTGGGAAGTCGTCTCCAACTGCCTAGGATGCTGGATGGGAGGAGGTGAGTGCAACGGGCCTGTGGGGTTGTCAGTTGGCACAGGAAATCTATAGATTCAGGGAGAGGTGGATTTGGAAATGACTGTGTATGGCTGCACAGCATGAAGGGGATGAAGTCACAGACACCTGGATTTAAATCGAGACTCCACCATTTTTTAAATATCTTCTGTGACTTTGGGAAGGTTACTTAACCTCTCTGAGGCCAGTTACTTAATTCGTAAAATGAAATGATGATAATATTCTGGGATAATGGTTCATGTTTCCTTCCTTCACTTAAACCACAAAAACATTACTTTTTGAAAACTATAAACTCTGTTCACAGGGTGTCTTCTTCCAGGGTTAAAAAGCAATCTACTATCCATGTATCTGCTAGGACAAACATTGCTGCATGTCGCTTGACTCCTGACAAATGCCACGGTAAAGAAATATCTGCACACTTTCGTGTTCTGGGAAATCGTTGACCACAAAGGACCAGTATTATCCATGGGACTTATATAAGGGATGCCGTCTGTCCACTCTGTGCCATGACTTCCAGATCGCTGACCCAACCACTCCTTGTTCTTTTTTCTCAGGAATGATTCACTTAGACGGGAGGTCTGTCCTCCTGAAAGTAGCTAGGCACAGAGAGAAACATTCCCTGTTCAGCTGGCTGAGACTTCCGCTGATTACAAAAACAACCCTGCCCCATAAATCTCCCCACTAAAACCGGTCTACTCCTTCCTATGAAAGTAAAAGACACACACTCCCCCACCCCCACCCCGCTCCACGCTTACTGCGACAGTGTGATTTCCACTTCTGGGGCGCTCTCCCTACGGCAGTAGCCTGAATCATTTCAATGTCTTGAATTGTTTAGTTTTTGTCTTTAAAGGGTGCATGTACTGCTCATGCAAAAACAGTAAATAATGAAAATGAAACGGCAGGTCAGAGGCGCACCCTGGCGCAAACCTCCCAGCCAATCATAGGAAAAATCGGCCTCCTCCCATGCCTCCAGCCCAGTTCCCTCGTCGCCTGCCCATGAAGTCACGTCCGCTTCCTGGAGTCTCTCCCATAGCCTCCGGAAGCATTCGTCCAGTTCACGAGACACGCTCCCGAGAGGGTCGCTCCAGGAACGCCGCGGCACACCTCCGGAAAGGGCGGCCTGCACGCCTTCTCCTGTCGCAGCCGAGCTGGGCGGAGGGGTTCGCGACAAAACACCCAGCCGCTCTCACATAGATACCCATTCGCTCCCTCTCCCGGCTCCCGGGCGGCTCGCGGCAGCCAATCGAAGGTCCAGTTTCTGGCCACCGTCGCATCCATCTGACGCCAGCTCAACCCCGCCGACACCAGCTTCCGCGCTGTGGCCGGTCTAGCCTGCCGGTGGGCGGCTCCTCCCGGTTGTCTTAACCCTTCAATTCCGAGCCGGCCGGGCTGCGTTTCCGGGGCAGAGGAAACAAGGCGCCGCGCTGGCGCCTGGACGGCGGGAACCAGCTCTGGAGCGAGAACGCGCGTGAGAGAGCCCGAGAGAGACGGAGAGCGAGCGAGCGAGCGCGCGGGAGAGACTGAGAGCGGGGTCGGGGGTGTGAGAGAGACTTTCAGAGAGACAGAGCGAGAAGCCGAGACCGAGGCTGTCCCTAGCACAGGCCAGGGTGTCTTGGGACTCGAATCCCTGGGTTGGGCCGGCCGGCAGCGGGGCTTTCGGAGGAAGCGGGTGGTTTTCCCCGTCGTCCATATCTCCCCAGTATGGGAATGGCGGTCGCGCACTCTGGGGGTGGCGTCGTTCTCTTTCCCTGCTTGGGGGTGGCTTTTTTCAGCGGAGAAAGAGGATCCCGAGACGCCCCAGGCATTCGTAGCCGGCCGGGCTACACTTGGGCTAGGATCAGTGTTCAACAGGTTCAGAAATCACCGTGTCCTTGGCATCACCTCCCTTCCCACCTCCTCTCCCACCACACAGCAGGAGACACAGTGACTGGAGGGTTTTCAAGGAGGACTGCATTGCCCCTATTGAAACAAACCGTCCGACAAACCCTTTCTCGGACGTGTGACAGAGAGACGGTCATGATTGACATATGAGTAGACATGCGTTTAAAGGGCGCTGTGATTGCTGCATTCGTGCGCAATGAATGGTCCAGGCCATTTGTGTCCAGTAGCCGCACAAGCTGCTGGGTTTCGTGTTTGGAGAAGGAGGGCCTCTCCGCCGTCCACCTTGCTGGAGTACAGGCGACCCTGGGCGGTAACCCTCTGCGCCATCAGAAATGTGGTGCTCTGAGTAGCCACAGATTTCCATCTGCATCTCCAATACCATTTCCCTCTACTGACGTATCCCTGTTGGGTGCGTTGGATTTGTGCGTGGGTGTGAGGGTAGTTTGGTGTGTTTGCTCGCAAAAGGAAAAGCGAATGGCCTTGATGGCTGAGCTTACCAGGGCACTAACAGTGGAGAGAGAAATGACTACGGTATTCTTAGGAGCAGAATCTCAACAACTCCCTGTAAAACGGGCAGTGTGTCTTAACCTGGAATGCTTTGGCATTTAATAAAATTTCCCGTGAATACTTTTCATAGGGAAGCAGTTTTTACTGTTTCTGGTTGGACAGTGGTTACATTTCAAATCGTAGTTCAGAATTTGTGAAATACCCAAATTAAATCTCTACATGGCAGTAATCCATTTCCTTTCCTTAGTGTGTGGTTGCAAGATTAATTTGAGATAAGTGTTCACTTCTGGGCTGGGCAATCATGCTGGGCACAGAAAGTTTAGATTCTTTAAGGGAGGGGCCTGATGTGCTAAAATGAAATCTACACCGTATTTAGCCGCTTATGAGAATATGAAGGTAAGGAGAGCCGCAGGTAAGTAGATGTCAGTTAATGCGAATTAAAATGGGTGACAATATAAAGAGAGATTGGTGTCACAAATAGTGAAGTGACTTGTATTTCAGCAGACCTCGGTGAGAAATGGTCACCACCACTCCCTAGGTGTGTGACCTTGAGTGAGTTGCTTAACCTCTCTGATCCTGTTACCTCATCTGCAACTGGGGATGATAATATATATCATAGCATGCCCTGGGAGAAGCTGTTCCTGACCACCTGGGCTATGGTGGTTTTGACTTCCTCTGTGTCAGAAGTACCCCCGTCTCATGCCTGCCATAGTTGTCTTTTTTTTTTGTTTTGGTGGATGGTCTCACCTGTCACCCAGGCTGGATTGTACTGGCCTCAACCTCCTGGGTTCAAGTGATCGTCCCACCTCAGCCTCCCCAGTAGCTGGTACCCCAGGTGTGCAGCATCATGCCTGGCTAAATTTTTTAAAATTTTTCTGGAGACGGTGATCTTGCCCTATTGTTCAGGCTGGTCTCAAACTCCTGGGCTCAAACAATCCTCCCACCTCAGCCTCCCAAAGTGCTTGGATTAGAGGCGTGAGCCACCATTCCTGGCTCCTTGGACAGTATTTTATTTCTCAGACTGAGATGTGTCCTTGGGATGGGGCTGCATTTGATAATTCACTGAAGGTACCACTGAATGGAGTGGACCCTCAGTAAATACCTGGAGGAATGTGACCTGGCCAGTGAGGTTATTTTCTTTTTAGGTGAAAGATGTAACAGTCACTCGGCCTACACCCACAGTATCGACCTTGTGAACCCAGCGACTTGACTGCCTTGGGTGAGTCTAGGTAAGCTCCATTCTCGCCAGAGCCAACTTGCTCCTTGTCTTCCTCTTGCTGCTCTGGCCACTCCTCTTGGTCCCTCCCCTGTGCCCCTCCCTGGACTCCTGGTTGTACTCCCGCTGCTTCTCTATATACTCAGCTGCTGGGAGACCCCGGATACCAGCACCACACTTCACTGCTGTCTTCATTTTCTTCTTTGTTTCTTAAAAATGGGCATCGCTGGCTTTACTGACTACCTGTTCTTTTGTTACAAAGCTGCTAAAAATTGTATCTCCTCCACTCCAGACCCAGTAGGATAGAGATAATCTGTGTAGGCATAAAAAATGTAGAACGTCTGCAAGTTGTGTGTAGGACAGACTCTTTCCTCAATCTGTGTGGCGTTGCATGGCTAGGTGTTAGATTCCCTTGCCATGACATGACATGAGACTAGGAGCATAGTTTTCAGCACCCAGCGACCTTGCACGGATCTTAGTCATTTTGCTGTAGGATTTTGCCATTTCTAGAAAAAATTCCGTGTTTAATTGGGATTATTAAATGAAATCTGTGTCTTTAAACTGAAGTAAATGCCCCACATCCTCCTTGTTGCATTTGATATTTGTAAATGTCCACTGGGCTCAAGGCTCTGTGATGGGTGAACAAGACAAAGTCCCCAGCCTTTCTCAGCCCCTGGGCTAGTGGGTTGACAGAGAAATAACCATCTGTTGACAGCTGAGTGGGATTGGGGCTGGGACAGGGGAAATACAGGGCATTTTAGGAGCTTGAAGAAGGCCTCCTGGGGGAAATGCTATCTCAGCTGAGTCCTGCAGGATGAATTAGAGGTAAAAGTCTCAGCCATTGCAGTCCCCAACTGTCCATCGTCATCCCATTCTACCTGCTGAGGTGGTGAGTTGCCTTTCTGATCAGGCCTAACTGATGAGGGATTTTTCTTTACTCACAGCTGAAAGAGACGTCTTGATCTGGTGACATTGTGGGAATGTTTTTTGAGAGCCCAATAGAGTGTAGTGGTTAGGGACACTAGCTCTGATTCTAGGCAGGCTTCCAACCCAGTTCTCTCCATGGCAATCATATAACCTTGAGAAAATTGTCATCCTCACTTGTGAAGTGGGTTTTTATTTTTTATACTAACAATACCAAACTGAGAGGGGTGTGTTTGTGAGTACATCATGAAGTCAGGCAAAGAAAGTTTGTAGAAATGAGCCTGACATGTTGCTTCTCGCTACAACAGATGGCTCCATGGGTTACTTTGGAAGAAGGGCCTTGCACTGCATCTCCTACAGCAAAAATCATGACAATCACATTAGACTTCTCTGGCCAGCCCTAGAGTCTCTTTTGTTCTCTCCCACACTTTCCTTAGGTTTTTTTTTCTCAGCATCAAAGACCCCTCCACATAATGCCAGCTGTTCCCTTGTAGGTGGCCCCATGTGGGAACCATCAATACGTATCATCTTATGTTGTCCGGATCCACTCGCTTCACCTCCACTTCTGTCTGCAGGAGGGCTAGGGTTGCTTCCAGTTTGGGGGCTGTCTCTGGACAGGTCACAGAGCAAGTATGATTTTTGTTGTTGTTGCTCTTGCATGGCATTGAAAGCTCTCCATGACCTGGTGCCACCTTCTCTCACCAATGTCTTTTCCCTCCCATCGAGACTCAGCAGCTTTCACTGGCAAAAGCTTCCACTGGAGACCCTACCACTGAAGTCTGTCTCTCTCCTGAAGCCTCAAATTCCTTATTTCTAAAATGCCAATACTTCTACCTACTTTAGAGGTTGATTGGGAGATCTAAATGAGATAATGATAGAGACGGGAGACAGCTAAGGGTCCCTGGGGGAAACCTTGCCTTCAAGCCTAAAACAGCCTGAAGGCTGAAAAACCGGACTGCTAGTACCGGATGAAGCCTGCCTTTTCCCGACTAATTCTATCTGAATAATGCCCAACTGTGCACTGGGGCAAGGGGTGGAGCCAGGAGAAGTTCACACCGCTTGTAGAGGGGAGCAGCCTGGCCTCTTCAGTTCCTGTGTGGTGGGCTGGGATGCAACCTGTAAGGTGAGAGCCTGCGAACAAGACTCTCCCTTTGCTGAGAGTACCGCTTTCTTTTTTTCCATTTCACCCAATAAACCCTGCCCTACTCACCCTACAACGTGTCCACGTTCCTAAATTTTCCTGGTCATATGACAAGAACCCAGTTTTTTCTTCAACAATAAGGGACATAAAAGACCTAACTCACTTTACCTGGCACATGGAAGCACGAAATAAATGGAAGCCATTTTCTAGCAGACTTCTTTCAATCCATATCACTTGGCCCATGATTATATGGTAACTTGGTCAATGTTTTTGGGCTGGACTACAGAAAGATGTGGTATATTGCAAGGTTATTAATCCAGATCCTCCAAAAAAGAGAGAACAAATAAAATTTCTATATATCTATGCCTCTCTCTCTATCGGGTGATTTATTTTGTTAAAGGAGTGGGCTCATGGCAGTGTGAGTCCTGGCAAGGCAGAAATCCAGAGGACTGGTCACATGGCAGTAGATTTGGATGAGAGTTGATCTTACAGTCTTAAGTTGAATCTGTGAGCAGACCAGCATGCTAAAAACTCAGGCAGGGTTTCTATGTTGCAGCCTTGAGGCCGAATAGCTTCTTCCTGGAAAGACTCAGTCTTTGCTCTTCAGGCCTTAAACTGATTGGATGAAACCACCCCTATCGTGCAGGGTCACATGTTCTACTTAAAGTCTTCTGATGTAAATCGTTTTTGTTTGTTTGTTTTTTGAGACAGTCTCTCTGTTACTGAGGCTGGAGTGCAGTGGCACAAACTCGGCTCACTGCAACCTCTGCCTCCTGGGTTCAAGCGATTCTCCTGCCTCAGCCTCCCTAGTAGCAGGGACTACAGGCACCCACCACCACACCTGGCTAATTTTTGTATTTTTAGTAGAGACATGGATTCGCCATGTTGGTCAGGCTGGTCTTGAACTCCTGACCTCAAGTGATCCACCCTCCTTGACCTCCCAAAATGCTGGGGTTACAGGCATGAGCCACCTTGCCCAGCCTGGTTGTAAATGTTAATCACATCCACAAATCCCTTCACAGCAACATCTAGAGTAGCATTTGACCAAAGGGGACTGCGCAACAAGCCTGGCTGAGTTGACCAATAAAACCATCACAGTGGGGAATCAGTACCCAAAAATCACCTCTCCTGGTGAAGGTCTGGCCGGTAAACTGTCTGGGTTCCCTGTCTCCAGTAGTCCTTCCCTCTCTTCAGTAGCTGCCTGACATGATGCAGGAAACTTGAGGCTGTGGTGTTTCACGCAGAGATTTTTGATACCAAGGTCTTTTACCTGGGGGCAAGTGCCTGTTGAAGGAATGACTGGTGAGATGATGAAGGAAGGGAAGTCACATGTATTGCTGCAGCTGCTCCCCTCTGCACACACAACAGACTTCTCTAGGCTTCATTGTCCTTAATGCCTCTGTCAGGGATCATGAGCAACTCCGTGAGCGTGGTTTGAGACTCTGGATGAACCTACACATAAGATGGTAAAATGTTTCATTTCACAAAATTGCTGGAGGGAGGAAGAGAGAAAATAGCGATGACTATGCAGGCCAGTTGTCAATTCATGTCTCCAAAATCTCTATATTTCTTCCTATAAAGGTGTTTGTGGCTGATCACAGTGGCTCACGCCTGTAATCCCAACACTTTGGGAGTCTGAGGCATGCAGATCACTTTGAGCTCAGGAGTTTGAGACCAGCCTAGGCAACATGGCGAAATCCCGTCCCTAGAAAAAATACAAAAATTAGCCGGGCATGGTGGCTCACGCCTATAGTGCAAGCTGCTCAGGAGTCTGAGGCTGGAGGATCACTTGAGCCCAGGAAGCAGAGGTTACAGTGAGCCAGGATTCTGCCACTGTACACTACACTGGGCAACAGAGCGACTCCCCGCCTCAAAACAAAACAAAACAAAAAAGCAACAAAAAGGGGGGATGGGGGTTGTAAGGTCTATTCGCTCTCTGAGAATTGGCGTTCTACATGTAGAAATAGATCCTGACAGAGTCCTTGTGACACATAAGAATTGGTTGGGATGTAATTGGGTTAAGATCATTTTCCAAATGTTCCACACATAACTGTTTGTGTCAGATAGTGGTGGCCCAAAGGATGTCAGGGAACCAACTCATAGGAAAGATAGGCTGCAATGTCTGAAAGGATAAGAACTCTTTCTGGGATGTGTGTGTGTGTTTATGTGTGTGTGTGTGTTCAGTACATATTCGAACTGTTTCTGATATGATTCTGTCTTTCTTACCCCAGTGTGTGCTGATAGCCACGATTTGGTGAATAAACATTCACAGGACCAGTATCCTCTGAAGAAAACTAGTGAATTCTTGGTTTCCACGTTTGTCAAAAGAATAGATCCTGGGGCCGGGCGCGGTGGCTCAAGCCTGTAATCCCAGCACTTTGGGAGGCCGAGGCGGGTGGATCACGAGGTCAGGAGATCGAGACCATCCTGGCTAACATGGTGAAACCCCATCTCTACTAAAAATACAAAAAACTAGCCGGGCGTGGCGGGCGCCTGTAGTCCCAGCTACTCGGAGGCTGAGGCAGGAGAATGGCGTGAACCCGGGAGGCGGAGCTTGCAGTGAGCCGAGATTGCACCACTGCACCCCAGCCTGGGCGACACAGCGAGACTGTCTCAAAAAATAAAATAAAAAGAATAGAGCCTGGAAGGCTGATCTAAAGTTTCCATTTAGCATTTAATGTCAATTTTTGGTTGCATTCATCCAAGATGTATTTATCAAAACAATACAGAGAGATACCCTTACTACAAAATATGCCATTGGGTTTTTTCACTTAACCTACAGGAAGATTGACTTTTTTCCCTCAGGAGTACAGTTCTGTGAGCTTTGACAGGCATACATTCTTGTCGCCACCACCACCACAGTCAGGATCCAGAACAGTCCCATCACCCCAGGGTGCTCCCAGGAACTGCCCCACTGCGGTTACCCCTTCTTCATCCATCATCCCTGGTGTAAAGTGATCTATTTCCTTCCCTCTAGGTTTGTCTTGGGGAGAGTGTTATGTCAATGGCACCAAACAGTTTGTGGCCTTGTGAGGCGGGCTTCCTTCTTTTGGCCCTACGAACATCTTGGATGAGTGTCAGATGCCTCTGTCATAGGCTGTTCTTTTTTCACGAAAGCAGTTTCGCTGTGTGGAAGACCACAGGCGTTCAGCCATCCTTCTACTGAATGACATTTTCCTCACTCCAGTGTGGGGCAGTTTTGCGTCGAGCTGCTTTTACAATTCAGTGCAGGCTTTTCTGTGAACCTAAGTTTTCATTTCTCTAGAGTAGATACCAAGGAGTGGGATGGCTGGGTCCTATGGTCAACATCTGTTTGACTTACAAGAAACTGCCAAACTCCTTCTCAAAGTTGCTGTGCCATTTCGCCCTCCCAATTGCGAAGTGTGAGAGTTCCAGTCGCCCAACATGTTCTCCTTGCTTGGCCTTGCCAGTCTTCACAGTGTTAATTTGCATTCCCCTAATGCTGAATGATGTTAAATATGGTTTCTTGTGCTCCCGTTCAAGTTTTTCCCCCATTTTCTAGTGGGGTGTTGATTTTCTTATTGTGGAGTTTTGAAAATGCGCCATGTATTTTGGATATAGGATCTGTCAGGTCGGTGATTCTCAAACATTTCCTCCTAGTGGTGCAACTTCGATTTTCATTCTCTGAACACACTGGCTCTTACACAGCCAAAGTTGTGTTGTGTTGTGTGGTGTTGTGTTGTATTCTATTCTATTCTATTCTATTCTATTCTATTCTATTCTATTCTATTTATCTAGAGACAGGGGCTCGCTATGTCGCCCAGACTGGAGGACAGTGGCTCGATCTCGGCTCACTGCAAACTCTGCCTCCTGGGTCGAGCAATTCTCCTGCCTCAGCCTCCCCAGTAGCTGGGGACTACAGGCATGTGCCACCACGCCAGCTAATTTTTGTATTTTTTGTTAGAGACGGGGTTTCACCATGTTGGCCAGGCTGGCCTCGAACAACTGAACTCAAGTGACCTGCCCACCTTGGCCTCCCAAAGTGTTGGGATTACAGGCAGGAGCCACCGCGCCCGGCCAGAGCCAGAGTTTTAAATTTTGCCAAACTCCTATTCATCCATCTTTCCTTTCCATGGATCATGCATCTCAGGTCATGTCCTAGCCTCCCTTCACAAAGATGTCTTCCTACGGTTTCTCCCAAAAGTCTTAGTATTGAACTTCGGTTTGTAGGTCTCTGAACCCTTTTTCCTTAATTGCATGTAAAGGTTGAGGTTGAGGTGCATCTTTTTGCATAAGGATAGGCCACCTCATGCATTGAAAAGCTTATCCCTTCTCCATTGGATTCCCTTTCACACCCATGTCAAAACTTATTGGACACATTTCTATGGATGGATTGATTCATGGACTCTTTTATTCCATGGATCTACTCGTCTACCCCTGTAAGCCAGCAATCTCGATTGTTACAGCTTTAGAGCAAATCTGAAAATCTGATAATATGACCTCTCTAAATCCCTTCTGCTTTTTGAAACATCAAATATTCTACGTGAATTGTAGAATCCGCTTGTTTATATATGCAAATGTCCCTCAAGGATTCTGATAGGCAGGGACTGCATTCATTCTCCAGATCAAATTGGGGACAATGGACTTTTAACCTTTTGGGGTCTTTAAATATGGGAACACATTGTTTCTCTCCATTTAACTAAATCATCTTTGATTTCTTCATTACCGTATAATAGTTTTGGGCATGCAGACCCCTTCCATGTATTTTCGCTCTATACATAACCATTTCGTTGTGTTTGTAGCTTTTGTAAAACAGTATTATTTCTTAAATTTAGGTTTCCAGTTACTCATAGGATTGTTTTCTGTGTGTTGAGTTTCTCTCCTGTATCGCTGCTAAGCTCTCATTAATGAGCAGTAAGCTCTTATTAGCTCTGAGAGTCTGGAGGAGATTCATTGGTTGTTTCATGTAGACGATCACAGGATATATGAAAAGGAGTACTTTGGTTTCTTGCTTTCTCCGATGTGTGCCATGACTCTTCTGGCATTATAGCACTGACTAGGCCTCCAGCGTGACGTTGAATAGCTGTGGTGAGAGTGGACGTCCTTGCCTGGTTCGCATCCTTAGGCAGAAAGCATCCAGTCGTTGACCATTAAGTGGCTTGTTTGTTGTAGGTTTGACTGTACACGCCCTTTTTCAGGTTGAAGAAGTTGTCTTGTGTTCCTAGTGTGCTACAGCTTTTATATCACCAGTGGACTTGGCATCTTATTGAATGGTTTTTCTGCGTAGCTTAATGTGATCCTGTCATTTTTGTTCTTCATCTTATCTCTCAATCTGTGGATTACATTGGTTGATTTTCAGGTGTGGGAAGAACAACCCTTGCATTCCTGCTATAAAACCCACTTGATGGTGGCTTACTATTCTTCTCACATACTGCTGAATTCCAATTACTAAGTTTTGTTGAATACTTTGGTGCCTGTATTAGGAAAGAATACTGGTCTGTCCTTTTCTTGGTATCCCTGCGGTGCTGGCCTCATAAAATCAGTGGGGCACATTGCCTCTGCTTTGTTTCCTAGAAGAAGTTGGGTAAGTTGGTGATATTTGTTCATTAAACGTTTGGTAGAATTGGCCAGTGAAACTGTTGCGGCCCAGAGATCGTTTTGCAAATGTTTGCCTGTGAATTCGACTTCTTTAAAACATACAGGACTGTGACACAGTTCAGTGTTTGAAATCCATCCTGTGTGAGTTTCCATAGCCTGTGGTTTTCAAGTATGTGCTACATTTCCTCTGACCTGTGGAATATGAATCTGTAGAGTCGTGTGTGTTCTTACCATATTGACCCTTTTATGTTTTCTGGGTCTGGAGTGCAGTCTCTTCTTGCATTCCTGATAACTGGTAACTTGTTTCTTTGCCCTGTTTTTTCCCAGCCTGTCCTGCCACGGGTGTATCAATTTCATTGATCACTTCAAAGAACCAGCTTTTGGATTAATTGAATTCATCTATGTGTTTTTCTCTTTGAAGTCTCCCGGGGGTTTTTGCTTCTGTTATTTAGTAAAATAAATTCTTATCCACACTCGGAATTTGGAAACGATTTCCATAGGCATGAGCAGCCCTTTTGACTAGATGCAAACCCAGTGGTCGGGAAGGTGAACATACAAAAGGGTGTGTCCCCATGGTGCAAACGCTTACAGTTGAGTAAAAGTCTTCCTTGTGAATGGATGAAAAATGAACACTCATGGGCAGAGCATCTGTGAGTCACGCCTTGATTATTCTACCAATGATGCTTGGGAAGGGGTTGGAAAGTGTCAGCATGGAATTGACATCGTCGAACTGCATCGCAGCCTTTTGCACTCCGTGTCACGTGGATGCATTAGTTGGTATCATTTCTAAATCCTTTATTAGATGGCATTAATATTCTAAGCTGGTGACATGTATGATCTCACGTCATCCTCAGAAGCAGCCTAGGACAGGGTCTCTGTATAATCTCCATTCTACACACAGGAAGTGGAGGGACAGAGAGGTTGAGTAAGATGAATAATCATGTGTTTTCTTCTGGTCTTATCACCTTGTGTTGCAGTCTGGGTTCTGCCCGCACATATTCCTCGCTACCTTCTTCGTGTCTGAGAACCTTCAGCTTCACCTCCTTTTCTGGACCCAAGGGCCTGGCAGGGCTTCCAGCTGGGACCAGACCTCCATGGATCCACTCCAGAAACGGAATCCAGCATCACCTTCCAAATCTTCCCTGATGACAGCTGCAGAGACTTCCCAGGAAGATCCAGCGTCCTCTCAGCCTTCTCACTCAGAACAGCCGATGATGGGCCTCAGTAACCTGAGCCCCGATCCTGGCCCCAGCCAGGCTGTGCCTCTCCCAGAGGGGCTGCTCCACCAGCGGTACAGAGAGGAGAAGACGCTGGAAGAGCGGCAGTGGGAGAGGCTGGAGTTCCTTCAGAGGAAGAAAGCGTTCCTGCGGCACGTGAGGAGGAGACACCGCGATCACATGGCCCCCTATGCTGTTGGGAGGGAAGCCAGAGTCTCCCCGTTAGGTGACCGAGGTCAGAATCGATTCCGATGTGAATGTCGATACTGCCAGAGCCACAGGCCAAATCTTTCTGGGATCCCTGGGGAGAGTAACAGGGCCCCACAACCCTCTTCCTGGGAGACGCTGGTGCAGGGCCTCAGTGGCTTGACCCTCAGCCTAGGCACCAACCAGCCCGGGCCTCTGCCCGAAGCAGCACTCCAACCACAGGAGACAGAGGAGAAGCGCCAGCGAGAGAGGCAGCAGGAGAGCAAAATAATGTTTCAGAGGCTGCTGAAGCAGTGGTTAGAGGAAAACTGAGACGTGCACCCACATGGGATGGAGACCCAAAGGGACTGCCGTGTTGGCAGCGCCTGGGTGTGGGCCCATTTTGGGGACCAGACACCAAGCTGTGGTCGGATGAGCGCCAGGACCTGTGTGCCGGGACACGTGGGAATCCTCCCAGCATGATGCTTGACCGACCCCAGGAAGGTCCTCATCTTTCGTGCCTGCCATTCTCGGATGGCTGTGAGGCATTCCTTGGCAAGGGACGCTGCATACCAGCGGTCCTCGCCGCATCTCACGTGGCTCCCGTGATGCATGTTGTTGCTTTCCCACCCGGGATCTCCATCTCTCTTCCCTTCCTGCTGTCAGTAAGAGATCACATGTCTGTGTAGTGTGAATGCCTCGTCGCTGTCCTGTGCTTTTGCACCATTGAGTTGACTGCCTCTGAGAAGCAGCACTAGGCCTGTTGAAATGCAATGTGCTGCCCTGAGATCGTTTCAAGAATGGGCAGCTAAACGCAGTGTGGGAAAGGGATGTGGAATGAGAACTTGGCTGGTTCACCGCTGTACTGTTTGTGTAATCATTTATGTATGTGGTAAGCTACATGTATGTAAATATTGCAATACCCCTAACAGCCGAGTAGTATTCTCCCTTGCAGGAATTTCTGATGGGGTTCTTCATCATCAGTACCAAATAAATATATGTAGGAATGGAAAATGGGTGTAGAATTCAGGTTTGTTCCTCAGTATTGGTTTGTTTCTCATTAGATCTGAGCTGACTACCTTGAAATCTCCCCAAGCAGGGGATCCGGGTTTACTGAGGGAAGCTCTACGCTGTGGAGACTGGGAACGGGGGAGGGAGGGCACCAGAGAACAGCCCAGTCACTATTTGAGCCCTGCAGCGGGACCAGCATCCAGACCAGCGAGGCAGGGCCATGACTTTGAAGAGAGGCTTCCTGTGCACAGGAGACTTGGAAGCAGAGTCCACCACCCACGGTGAGAGCCCTGCGTGTTGGTGCTGGTGCCCTGGCTTAGGGGCTGCGGCGCCATTGCTTGTTGTGTGGTGGGCCCAGGTGGCTGAACCTGAGCAACAGTTTGCACCCGCTTTGTCAGAACCAGAGCATCCTTGGGTTCTTCCAACATCTTATTGGGATTTAGACATGTGTGTCTTTTAATTTCAGGAGGCACAAATGATTAAATCTCTCTCCTTTTCTTAACCTCTGCAGAATCCTGAGATGTGAACCCAGCCAGTACCCGTGTGACTCCTCTGAACTGAAAACAAATTCTGCTTTGTGTCAGTCTGTTTTAGGTAGTCCTCAGAGCTGTCTTGCTGCAAAAGTCTATGCGTCTCCTGCCGACAGAAGTGGCTTGAAAACAGGTAAGTGTCTTAGGTTCTGATGCTGAGATCTCATGAGAGAGTTGACAGTTGAACTGACCTAGCTCCAGGGGAGAAGGGAAAAAAAAAGCAGGGCTATTCCTTCTTGAAACACAAAGGCCTAAATGCAGACCGGTGAATCTCGGAGGGCTTCATGGGGTTCGGGTTTCAAAAGGGTTCAAGGCGTTGCCCTTTGGCTGATGTTTCCTAGGGTTCTGACGGTATTTTCCCCATTTCTGTATGTCAGCTGCCTTCCTCCACTCCCACACACCCATCCTCTAGCAATATTTTCAGTTCCGCTTTATGAATTTGGAAGGCAGAACACCAAAGAGGGAACTAGGCCACGGTGGCACAGGCAGTAAGAGGTAGAACAAGCATCCGAACCAGCACCCGAACCTAGGCAGGCTGGGATCGGAGCTGGCCCCCTTCAGCAGTTCACCTCTGTGAAGGCTGTGGGTGAAGTGCCTAGAGCCGGGCTTTGGTGCTCATTTCATAGCTGGTAGCACCAGGTCTTGGTGAGATCCATTGCTGAATCCTCCACACAGTGCCGTGGGCCAGGTACAATCATCCCCACCTTGCGGAGAGTTTGTGCAGGTCTAAGGTGGTGGCCAGAGATGCATGCATTTGTCTGACTCTGCAGCCACTTAGATGCTCTCTGCAGACCTTCTCAGTCAGCCCAGTAAGCACACCAGGTCCGTGCTGCCAGTGACAGTCATCATTTCAGCAATCATCAGGGTTTCCATTTTCTCACCTTGCCTCTCTCCCTTCTGGGCTACGTCGACTGTCATGGTGGGGAGGTGAGGAGGAGTTGCAGAGGTAGCCCTGCTCCGGGGGATTGAGCGATTCATCAGGGAGAGAGAGCTGACCCCATCTTAGTCTGTGTCCTTCCGCTATATCATGAAATACAACGGGCTGGGTGCTCTGGATTGGATATGGTGTGTTTATCCCCACCAAGAGTCAGGTTGAAGTTGAATCCCCAGTGCTGCAGTGTTGGGAGGTGGGTCCTAGGGGGAGGTGTTTGCGTCATGGCAGGGATCCCTCATGAATGATTCAGTGTCCTGTGATGCCATCCTGCTGGGCTGAGTTCTTACTCTCACAGGTATGAATTAGTTCGCAGGAGAGTGGATTGTTCACAAGATTCTGGCCTCCCTGGATTCTCTCTCCCTTCCTTCTTTCCAAGTGATCTCGTTGCACACGCCAGCTCCTCTTCCACTTTCCACCATGAGTTGAAGCAGCCCGAGGCCCTCACCAGATGCAGTTGCCCAAAAATGAATGTTTCAGCCAGCAGAATTGTGAGCCAGATAAACCAATTGTTTCTTTTAATTTAAAAGGTGTATTTATATGAATTGTTTTTAGAGACAGGGTGATGCTCTGTTGCCGACGAGAGTGGAGTGGCACGATCATGGCTCGCTACAGCCTTGAACTCAGGTGGGATCCTCCTACCTGAGCCTCCCAAGTAGCTCAAGGATGTACTGCCATGCCAGGCTAATCTTTAAATGTTCTGTAGAGATAGTGTCTGGCCGTGTTGCCCAGGCAGATCTCGAACTTCAGGCCTGAAGTGATCCTCCCACCTTGGCCTCTCAGAGTCCTGGGATTAACAGGCACGAGCCACCGTGCCTGGCTTCCAGTTTTCTTTAGAAATGAGCCAGTCTCAGGTATTCTGTTATAGCAAAGTAAAATGAACCAAGACAGCTGGCAATTTGTAATGGAAACAAATTTATTTCTCATGACCCTGGATGCTGGGAAGTCCAAAACGAAGGTACCGGTATCTGGCATCTGGTGAGAGTCTTCTTGGTATTTCCTCACGTGGCAAAAGGTGGAAGGACAAGCCGGGAAGAATGTTATGTCCTCACATAGCAGACGTGGAAAAGAGCAAGCCGACTTCTGCAAGCTCTTTTCATAGCAGCATTCATTCACTCACGAGGGCTCTGCCGCGATGGCCTAAACACCTGCTGTTATTCCACACCTCCCAACACTGTTGCAGTGGGGATTAATTTCACTGTGAGTTTTGGAGGGAACACAAATATTGAAACGCTAGCAGGCACGCATTGTTGTGTCAGAGAACGGGTGTTTGATCCTGTGCGGTCCCAGTCCCAGGAGATGAAAGGAGTGAGAAGGATCTGAGTTGGACAAACCAGACATCAGGGGCTTGCTCAGGGAGGTCACAGATGCACAGTGCCACAGGGTCTCCAGGAACAGGCATGGGAAATGGGTGGGTGGCGGTAACTGAGGCACTCGGCACACCCTCCACATCCTCACTTCCAGGTCTTTGTCCCTGTACCTGCGTGTTGGGGGGTGGATGGGACTTGGGGGTCATATCTGAGACACCATACTATCCCAAGTTACAAACTAGGATCTGCAGTCCTGTGATGTCCACAGGTGTCCAGCATGCGACATTTTAGAGTAGAGACCAAACTAAAAGCACCAGCAGGCGAGAAAGATTGGGACAGGGAAAGGTGCAAATGCAGTGATCACGTGGGACATCGGAGTAGACCCAGAGAATGTAAGGAAATAGAAAGACTACATTAAAAATCTTCCCACTAGGGACAGTCTAGGTTCCAGTGCCTCGCTGGTGAAGTCTATCCAACATTTACAAAATACATAATACCAGCCCTTCACAGATTCTTTCAGAATGTAGAGGAGGAGGGAACATTTCCCAACTCATCCTCTGAAAATTGTATTACCCTGCAACTAAAGGCAGACAGAGGCTGGGCGTGGTGGCTCACGCATGTAACCCCAACATGTTGGGAATCCGAGGCGGGCGGACCACCTGAGGTCAGGAGTTTGTGACCAGCCTGGCCAACATGGTGAAACCCCGACTCTACTAAAAATACAAAAATTAGCCGAGTATAGTGGTGGGCACCTGTATTCCCAGCTACTCGGGAGGCAGAGGCAGAGGCAGGAGAATTGCTTGAACCTGGGAGGCACAGGTTGCAGTGAGCCCAGATCGCACCACTGCACTCTAGCTTGGGCAACAGGCGAGATTTCTCTCAAAAACAATAATAATAATAATAATAATAATAATAGCAATGCCAGACAGAGACAGCAGAAGAATACCATAAACCAATATCCATCATGAATATGCATGCGAAAATCCCCAAGAAAATATTAGCAAACCCCAATCCAGCGACACATACAGTGGGTTACGCAACATGACCACGTGACGTTTACTCTAGGAATGCATTCAAATGTCAGTTAAGGTAATCCACCCTGTTAATATAATAGAGGACAGGAACTATATCGTCATCTTCATAGACAGAGAAAAATATTTGACAGTATCTGATACCCATTAGTGATAAAACCATGTCTGCACAAGGTATGTGCTCAGATGTTCACTGCAGCATTTTGCAGGAAGGCCCCAGAGTGGAAACAAGCCAAATGTCTACCAGTCAGTAAAGGGATAAAGAAGTGGTATATCCATACAGCCGAACGTTACTGAGCCATGACAAGGAACACGCTACTGATGCACGCTACAGCATGTTTGCGCCTCCAAGACGTTATGCTAACTGACAAATGTCAGACACAGAAGACCACTTACTGCACAAGTCAGTTTATAGGAAATGCCCAGAGAGGCAGCTCTACAGAGAGAGAAAGGAGCTTACTGGTTGCCTGGGCGGGCCTGGAGGTAAAGTAATGGGGATTGACTGCTGCTAGTGGGTACCAGGGATCTTTCTGGGGTGATGGAAGTATTCTGAAACTGGATGGTGGTGAGGGCTGCAAAACTCTGTACATTTACTTAATCTCTCTGTATTATTCCCTTTAGGTACGTGAAAGTTTGTGGCAAGCAAATTAAACCTTAGTGAAACCATTTAAAACATGTAGTGCAAACGTGACCGTAAGTCGTGGAGGAAAGGGTATGCAGTCATTTTTTCTACAACAGTAAGCAATATCCCCTTTCTTTTCCTATTCCACGTCCTGCCTACATGTCCTGCCTGGTCGCCCGGCTCCTCCACGTGCACGTGATGCTCCAGCCAGATAGACTGTGCACACCTGGGCAGAGGGAGTGCTGGTGAGTGCACATGTCTACGTGTGTGTCCGTGTACGGTGTGCGCACGTTCCTGGTTCCTGCGCAGGCAGCCTGTGGGTGCGTGCACTAGTGACTGTCAATCCTCTGTCTATGGGCAGGCTCCCATAATCCATGCTACATCCTGAATTCCACTGCCGGTTTTTCTGTTCACCAATCTCAAGGACCTGGCTTCAGTTTCCCTGGTAACCAACCTCAGCCCTTAGCTTCAACCTCTGAGCACAGGAAGACAGCCAGAGTGGGGAGGGGTGGTGTCTCACCCACAGGGCCCCTGCCGGAGCTGAGCACCCCAATGGGATGAGTGGCAGCACGGTTACCAAGACAACAGAACTCTCGACCCCTTTCCACCTGCAAGGCTCTTCTTTCTCCCTCTCCTGGGCCTGCCGAGTATCAGGCCAGAAAGGGAAAGCTGTGGCATAACCACCCTCCTGAGTCCTTGAAACTGCTCTGATGTGGCTGTAGAATAAATATGTCAAAAGATGCTCTTGAAGGAGAGGCAACCCCTACATTTTTTCCCAATTCATTCACTACAAACAAGGCTATGGAGTCCAAGGTTATATTTAAAACAACAGGGCAGGTGAAGGGCAGGTGAGCTTATGTCTCTCAACGTCAGCTGTGCATCAGGTCTCTCGTGGAGCATTTGTCCACGAGCGGATGCCGGACCCAGTCCCCAGAGAGTCTGACTTAGCGGGTGTGGAATGTGGCCCCAGCGTGAGTATCATTTTGTAACAACTCTTATGAAAGCCGAGGTGGCAGCTGCAGAAACGGAACCATCCTCGTAGGAAGTAAAGCATATCTGAAACACAAGGTCCCTCGTCAAAGGGAAAGCAGGACGTCTTTGTTCCCTGCTATGCTGGCAGTTTCTAGGGCTAATAGATTTCCCGGGCTAAGGAAAGGTCAAAAACATTCAAAGTAGCTTGAGTGCTTGTTTTACAGCTGACACTGTGCTCGCTTTCCTCTATAGTCCTGAAATCAAAATTTTCATGTTAACATGCTGCATTTGCCAATGAAATATATTGTTGTTTCTGGCGAGGGTCTCCTATGCTCGAGTTATTTTTTTTTTAACTTTCCACACATCCTCTTTATTATTATTGTTGTTATTATGTGTGTGTGAGATAAGAACACTTAGCCAAAGATCTACTCTTTTAGGAAATTTGAAGTATACAGTAGTGTTTTTAGCTGTAGGCATTATGCTATATAGTAGATCTCTAAAACTTCTTTATCTTGCATAACTGAAACTTTGCAACTTTGACCATCAACCCTCCACTCCCTGCCCCAACCGGCCCCTGGCAACCACCATTCTACTCTCTGTTTATATGAGTTTAATTATTTTACATTCCACATATAAGTGAGGTCGCACAGTATGTGTCTGGCATATTCACTTAGCATAATGTTCTCAAGGGCCATCCATGTTGTCACAAATGTCAGAATTTCCTTCTTTTTAAGGCTGAATAATATTCCATTGTATGTATATACCACATTTTCTTTATGCATCCATCAATGAACACTTAGGTTGTTTTTATATCCTGGTTATTACAAATAGTGCTGCAAAGAACATGGGGGAGTATCTGGACTATAAATACCCAGAGTGAGATTACTAGATCATATGGTAGTTATTTTCAAGGTGAGTAAAACACTGCATAGATACATTCACGAGACGTTGCACAATCATTCCTTGAACCTAGAGATGGCTCAGATTTGTATTAGCTGATGTGGATGAATCAGCTCCCAGGCTTGCTTATTAAGTGTGTTGAGATGCATTTTCACATTTTATTATAATTAGTGATATCAGATGAATCCTTCTGCTTGAAGGGCCATATAGGACCAGGAAATGTACGATGAAAAATACAATTCAGCAGTCCCTTGTTTCATGTGCACCCGTGGAGACCCACCTCCGCAAACTTCTGGTTTTTTTCTTCAGCTGTTTCTTCTGAATATTAACCTCTGTGTCTCTAAATGATGGGCTCCTACTGCTATGTCTCGATTTAGGGATTTGGAGGTTATCGGTTGAGTTCTCAGAGGAAATGAGCATTTCGGTCTCTGAGATACCTTACAGGGCCTGGGTCTGCTCTTTGGCCTTCCCTGTGGGGGCCACCCAAGCCCGGGCCTGGGCCTCCACTCGGATGCCTGTAGAGAGTCTCTGCCAATAAGAAGCCTTCATGGGAGACTCTTTGCTCATCTGTGGCAATGTGGAGGTCCTGGTTGGCTTTTTCCAGAGCCTTGCAGCAGCGTCACAGGGTGATCCTCAGCCAACCTGGCATTATTCCTAGGTTCTGGGGTTCAGGAACCGAGTGGATGGTGGTGCCAACCCGTGAGACACGGGACACAGTTGGGGGTTCACCCGCTGATTTGTTGGGCTTGTGGGATAGCTGAGTGGACATGCTCCTTAAACCATGCCCTGTGGGGGCTCTGGGGCTCAGCTGGGGTTTTCCTGGTGGAGTTCGTGATGCAGGAATCCATCAGCACACAAGCGGAGAAGGACGGAACCAAGTCTGGGTGGGCACGTGGGCACCCAGGGTCACCTACAGAATGAGGAGTGTCCAGGGCAAAGGTCGCAAGCCAGGAAATAACATTTTTGAGATGCTCGAAGTAAAAGGACCAACGAGGAGACTCAGAAGTAATGGCCTCGGGGTAGGAGGAAAGCCAGGGGCGGCTTCACAGAATCTGAGAAGCAGAGTGTATTGGAAAAAGGAACGTGAACTGTGGCCAGGACAGCACTGGGTGCTTTGATTTAGCATTGCAGAACTAGTTGGAGATTTCAGCTGGGGAACGTTGCGTGGCTGTGGGGCTCACTGAGGAGGAAGCAGGAAGAGGTAACCAGTAACTCTGCTGCTGTGGTCGACGGGCTCAAGAAGCTTGGCTTGAAAAGATTCAGTGACCCGGGCTAGGAGAAGCAGAGGGCTGAGGACTTGCCAGGGTGTGTTATCTTCTCCTTCCCAAACACGTGAGAGGAAAATCGTGAGGTGCAGGTGCCAGAAATCCGTGACAAGAGTCTCGAGGCCTGGTAATAGATGGCCCAGGCAGACAGAGGTATATGAGCCTCGTGGTGTTTCTCTGAAGTTGAGGATAGAGGAGCAGCGGTTTCAAAGCAGGGGTGGGGTTGCAGGAAGGCTTCCACTACCACTCTCCTTCCTCTTATCGCCGTGACCCATGGTGGTGTGGCCCGTGAGATACCTCATCTTCCATGAAAACGGCCTAAATGGATGGTGTCCACAGAGATTCTAAGAGTACTTAAGTCGGTAGAGTGTGCAATCGGGTGGGCAGGTGTTGGGAATATGTGAAAGGTGGCATCAGAGGGAGGAGGAGTCCCGCTGGGGGAACACAGAGCAGTCTTGCGATGAGAGTGGTGGACCTATGGGGCTTGGAGTTGGGGTGATGGAAGGGGCTGGGTACATGGGGGCACTTGGTCTGGAGATGCCCACCAAATGCCTGGTGTGAGGAGGTTTCTTTGCTTGGGACCATAGAAGCATGAGGAGCCATCAGAAGCCAGAAGACGTTGTTTGTGTCTATGGCCCTGGCTAGGATGGATTTCCAGCCTCTGTAAACCTGAGCCCTATCGTGAGAGTGGCTTCAAAGTGTTATGCCTCGTGGTGAGGAGGCTGTGCTTTTGGGCCCTTCCAGGGAGGATCAGAGAGACTTAGCCACAGGGTGACACAACAGAACTCCCCTGGGAGTTCTCCATGGGAACTGCGAGGGGCCCCGTGTTCCAGGATTTTTTGCAAATGCAAGGAGATCCCTGAGTCTGGAGGTTTAGGTATCTCGCAGCGAGCTACCTGTACCAGGCCGCCATAAATAATGGTGGGGTATGTTCCCCAGTGAAGGAGCAGTGTGCAATCCAAGAAAGATTCCAGCCATCGCTACCTGGCCACAGCCTAGGTGCCATCGAGAACCGAAGATCTTTGTCAACGACACCCGTCATTGCTCCCTAAACTCTCTTTGGGTGGTGGGGGGTCTCCGGGTGTCTACCTGGGTGGTACCCCCTATAAGAAAAGGGGACCACATGGGGCGTGAATGTGACAAGAGGAGAAGCAAGCCCTTCCTCCAAATTGACCCCTTTAGAGATCCCAGGATGAGACACAAGGGCCCTGGGAGCCTCTCTGGGTCTGGTTCCTGGTGTGCCTTTGCCAGACTCTTCGGCCTCAGAGCGCTGCTGGGGCGTGAAGAAGAAGTGCTGTAGAAGTCATGATTTTCTTAGCGTCAAGAGCCCAATCAGGATCTGGAAGTGGTGGCGTGGCCTCGGAGTTCCAGGTACTTGAGAGGCTGAGGTGGGAGGATGGCTTGAGGCGAGGAGTTCAAGGCTGTAGTGATCTATGTTTGCACCACTGCACTCCAGCCTGGGTGACAGAGCAAGACCTTATCTCAAAAACACAAAAAGAACCGAATCAGGCAATGCGTATATAAATGTTTTCTAAATATTACAGCTCCATGTGAAGTAAGAGTGCTATTACTGATTTTGTTTTTGCTGCCTAACTGTGGTGGCTGCTTCTATTAGTAACTGAGTTCTGTTACTAAATGAAAACACTCAAAGGGGCCCAAGACAGCTGACTCACCCCGGGGTGGAGAAGCGAGACCTGCCGAAAGGGCCATGCCAGTGCACGAGGGTGCGTGGCGTCTGTGAAAAATCAGGAGGTTCCGCCTTGGAGAATGAGTTTCTGCCAGGATACGATAGGAGACAATTCTTGGTCTGTCAGGAGCCACTGAAATTCTCCCCTGTACCTGTCAACTCTTGGGAGGAAACTGGCGTCATGTACATTTGAAAGAGATAAGAAGGAAAAAAGCCCTCCTTCTTTTAATAAGAAATTTTGGCTTGCTACATTTCCTCCAGACGTCATTCTCTGGCTGTAGAAACATTTTTTCACTTCACCCTCCAGGGCTCAGGCCCTGGGAAGTGGGGTCTATCTTAATAAAGGACACTGGAGCCCGGCATGGCTGGGGATGTCAGTGATGGCCCCCAAGGAGGTCCTGCTCACCTCGGTGACACTCTCATTGGCTGTTCCACTGTATGTGTCTGTCTGGTTTTCTCCTCTTTCTGTACTCTGTTTGGGGAGGGTCTGTTTATGGGGAGTTAATATCATCCCAGATGATTAAAGAAGAGGTGGCAGCCATGCACACTGGTGCACACCAGTAATCCCAATCATTTGGGAGGCTGAGGCTGGAGGATGCTTGAGCCCAGCAGTTTGAGACCAGCCTGGGCAACATAATGAGACCTCATCTCTACAAAGAATAAACACATTAGCCGGCTATGCTCGTGCAAGGTTGTACTCGCAGCTACTGGGGTGGTTGAGGTGGGAGGATCTCTTGAACCCAGGAGTTTGAAGCTTCAGTGAGCTACTGTCGTGCTACTATACTCCATCCTAGGTGACAGAAAAAAAGACAAAAGAGAAAGAAAGAAAAGAAGGGGAAAAAAAAAAAACCTTCTTTTTATAAGAATCTTTGGCTTACTGCTTTTCCTCTAGGCGTCCTTTCCTGGCTCTGGAGAGTTTTTGACTCCAAGCTCCACGGCCCAGGCCCTGGGAAATGGGGTCTGTCCTAATAAAGGATAGTAGAGCCTGGCCTTGCATGGGGAGGGGAACGACAGCTTCTCTATTCTGTGTGTCTGTCAGATTCTCTGCTCTTTCTGTGTCCTGTTTAGGGAGTCTGCTTATGAGGGGTTAAAATTGTCCTGGGTTACAGTACGGAAGACGATTACTTCCCATTCCCTTGCTACTGTGGACTGATAAGATGGTGTGCAGAGGAGGAGTCGGAGGGAATGGTATGCAGAGAGCACAAACTCACTCAAGCCCCTCACGCCCCACAAGCACATTGGCTTATTTATTCTCTCTGACTGATGTGACGTTTATCTTGCTTGTCCACCCTCTGGACTGGATAGTAAGGGGAAACAAACCCACTAGATTTTCATCTAATCTGGTGTCATCTGATGCTGTTATGTCACCGGTCCATTTGTATAAATGCTCAATCTGTTTTGGTGAAAATGATCGGTCTCTTGGATTGCCACCCCACCTCCCTACTCCTGTCCAAGATGGGGAAGGGGCATATATGGCTTTTGAGTCTCCATGGTGATGTGGGAAGGGGCCTTTGACACTGGATGTTGACTGCAGTGTCCTCGGTGGTTTTTGAGGGACGGCTCACTCGTGTCCCCAAGTCCTGCTGGCGATGCTGCCCTGCTCATCCATGTGTGAGGCTGGCGTAGCTTGCATTTTTCTCTCTCTCATCTTGATCAGGACCTTGTGCTCCTTGGCTGACTTGACCTCAGCCCACCTGTGCTGGCATCTGCAGACCCTTCTGAGTCTGGGCCTCATCCTCTCCCTGACCCCTGGCCAGTGCTGTCCACTCCACAGCCTCAGCTGCAGGGTCTCCTAGCTCCTATCTGGCTTATGCTTGCTTCATGGTAGCACCGCTGGGTTTTGAATCGGCCAGTTCCACATTCCCCTGTCAGAGAACGTCGAGCGCTGAGGTCTCTCAAAACAGCAGGAACCCAGATCAGCTCTACAAAGTGAAATTCCTCAACTCCAGACATCCCTCTGCCCAAAGAGGCTACTGGGCCATTCTGCAAAATGAGCCCCAAATTTGCATGCGGTAAAACCCTCTTACTCGAAGCTTCACTCCACTCCCTTGTCACACCTTCCTCCTCTGAGATGTCTGACTCTGTCACTGCCTCTGGGGACCTCCTACCGCCCCTGTGACCAGAACAGGACACCTTCTTTGGCTTGTCTTTCGTGTTCACCTCAGGCTTGCCCTATTATATCCAGGTCAAGAAGGTCACACAGTTGGGAATTTGTCCTTTTTCAGAACAACAGTAGAATGTGTTTCCAAGGGCCTGAGCCACGGAGCTTGGATTCAAAAAACGTGTCCAGAGCCAGGAAAGGACACCTAGGGAAAAAGCAGTAAGCCAAAGGTTTACTGCTTCTTACTTAGAAGAAGAAGGGGAGATTTTTCCCTCTTGTTTCTCTTTTTTCTTTTTTTTTTTCGAGACACAATCTCGTTCTGTCACCAAGGCTGGACTATAGTGGCACGATCATAGCTCACTGCAGCCTCAAAATCCTGGTTTCAAGAGATCCTTCCACCTCAGCCACCCCAAAATACAGATTAGGGACAAAGGCCCTATTGATGGGAGTTGAGGAGGCCGTGGCCTCAGAACTCCAGGCAGTTTTTGTTGAAGGGCAGCACATGCTGTGCCAGCAGCTGCTGAAGGACATGTGGGGAGAGGGTGGGTTTTTCCTCCTCTGCTTGTAGAGTGCTCCAACGTAGAGGGGGCAGCTGATGACTTAGAAGAGAGGAGGGATCACTGCAGGAGCAAAGCCCCTGAGAAGGTGGGAGGTATGGGATCCTGAGCTGAGGTGAGGGCTGGCTTGTTAGGAGCACTGTATGCTCAAGGGCGGCAGAGAATGCCAGGGCAGGCACGGGTAGAGCGGGCTTGGGAAGCTCTAAGAGTTGCCAGTGGGTTGCTTCTGTCTTCTCAGTGAATCCTTAGGATAGGCCACTGAAATGGAAGAGGGTTCCTAGCATACTTGGGGAGTACGTTAGCATTAGAGGGAGGATGACAGTGAAAGTGAGAAGCAATCTCTCTTGGTCATGGAGAAAGGTACAGTAATTTGTAAGGCGTTAAGGTTTTTCTCATCAGTGCTCAGCTCCTGTGAGGCAGGGCGCCCATCCTTTACTGCACATCATGGAGGGGCACAGTCTCTCCTGAGGACAAGGGCATGAAGGTGGGGCAGGAGGAGACCCCTGAGGACGGATAGGTTCTGGCAGTGGCCTGGTCAGCCCCTGGGGTCGCTGAGATCGCTAGGGAGGATCGGGGGAGTAAGGGCTGCCGGGATACAGGGGGTGTGTCACGTGGGAAGTGTGTGCAAAGGCTGGCTTGGGCACTTTGGGAGGCCGAGGCGGGATGATCACAAGGTCAGGAGTTCCAGACCAGCCTGGCCAATATGGTGAAACCCCGCCTCTACTAAAAAATTAACCGGGCGTGGTGGCGGGCGCCGGTAGTCCTAGCTAGGCATGAGACTGAAGTAGGAGAATTGCTTGAACCCGGGAGGCGGAGGTTGCAGTGAGCTGAGATCGCGCCACTGCACACCAGCCTGGGCGATAGAGCGAGACTCCCTCTCAAAAAAAAAAAAAGGCCTGGCTTGGTTGGAGGAGAATGGCCCGGGGATTGACACAGATCTCGAATGTGGCGCTACTGGGGCAGTCACGTCCATCAACCGTCATCTCCCAACAGCAGGGAAGGCAGCCTGCGGGGAACCCCGTGAAGGAGACTGGAGCCGACCTTCCCGGGCTCCGATGTGCAGGCTCAGAGCCCATCAATCCTACGCCAGCAACGCCCCACGGGTTGCGTTTTCGGGCGCTACAGGAATTTTCTGCGCGGTTGCTGTGGTTGCGAGGGCGTGACAAGTGGGGGTTACCGACGCCGCGAGGACTTCCTGTTCGGCTGCTATGGTTGCGGGGGCGGGACTAGTGGGGCTTGTTGGGCGCCGCAGGAACTGCCAGCGCAGTTGCTATGGTTGCGAGGGCGTGACTGGGGGGGGTTCCGGCGCCGCAGGAACTTCCTGCGCGGTTGCTGTGATTGCGAGGGCGGGATTAGGGGAGGCTTTTGTGCAGGGGTGGGTCCCTCTTCCCTATTCGCCGGAGCAGTTGCGACCTTTCTTGGGTCGTCGTCCTTCCGCTTGCCTGCCCCAGCCAGGCTCGAGGCCGAAAAGCAGAGGAGAAGATGGAATTTCCTTTGCAGTTGGTGGCGTTCGGTTTCTGCGGCCGGCAGGTGGCAATGGTGCGCCATGGAGCAGCCCTGCTCGCCTCCCGCCCCGCCCTTCGTGAGCAAAAAGAGGCTGCCGAACCTTTTTCGAGAGAAGAGGCTTTTTTTCCGCCCCCCCGCCTTCCCTGGGGTCTGCGCCTGTAGATCCCGGAGGCTGAGATGCCGCCTTCTCGGGGGCCCCCTCGCTAAAACTCAGAGCTTGTGGACAAAGCCCTTTTGCTTTTCAAATCGGCCTGTCTCCCGCGAGGCTGCCCGCTTCCTTTAGCAACCCTCATTCTGCTGTGCTGAATGGTTTCGTCCTTCTTTTCCCCTACGCCGTCGTGGCGCCTGGTGGACCTTCATCAATGTTTGTTTTTTTTTGTTTTTTTTTTTTTTTTGAGACCCCAGGTTGGGGTGCAGTGTTGCGAGGCTCACTGCAACCTCCGCCTCCTGGGTTCAAGTCATTCTCCTGCCTTAGCCTCTTCAGTAGCTGGAATTACAGGCATGTGCCACCACATCCGGCTAATTTTTGTATTTTTAGTATAGACGAGGTTTCACCATGTTGGCCAGGCCGGTTTTGAACTCCTGACCTCAGGTGATCCACCCACCTCAGCCTCCCACAGTGCTGGACAGGCGTGAGCCACCGCGACCGGCCCATCAATGTATTCTTTCATTAGGGACGGCGTTCAGCCTTACTGGAGAGCACTGGGAGGTGAGATAATGCAGAATAAAGAAAACGGATATTAGCCACTGTCGCATCACACAACGGTGACCATTCATTATGCTTTGTGATATTTCCTTAGAGGGTTTTTCATCCATAAAGGTGCATTTTCCATATACTGAGATTCCTACTTGCGTCGCGACTTCAACATCCTTTTTAAACTCGGTTTCACATTTTTGAAAAATTCTTTTTGTAACTTTCATGGTTTTAATTTAAATAATAATGCAAACGTTTTCTGGAATGTTGAAAGCTCCTATAAAACTCGAGTGCACAATTCATTAACTCGATACCCAAAGACAGCTGTCACCGTGTTATGAGGGCAGGAGCTGTGGTATATGTGTGTTCCAGTCTTTTGTCCTCAGCATCTGGAAGACTACTTAGAACTTACTGGGTGCCTAATAAACACCGTGAATTAAACTTACATTTCCCGTCAGTTTTCCTTATACATGTAGAGTCAATCTTTCCATAGCCCTGGATTATAATATAGCACCGATTTTCTACATGATTTTTTCGTTTCACACTTTGTAGTGAGCATTTGCCTTTGTCATTAACATTTCTTAAATGTCTAATTGTCTTGCATCGGTCAGGTCAATTCACTTACAGAAGGTAATTTTACTTGTTTATGATATTCAGGAAAGAATTCAGGGCTTTGCATGTAAAACACTCTCCTTAATTCCATAAAAATCTCACTGAAACCGTCCAGCGCAGGGGCTCAGGCCTGTAATCCCAGCACTTTGGGAGGCTGAGGCGGGCAGATCACCTGAGGTCGAGAGTTTGAGACCAGCCTGACATGTTGAAAACCCATCTCTACTAAAAATACAAAATTAGCTGGGCATGGAGGTGTGCGCCTATAATCCCAGCTACTCGGGAGGCTGAGGCAGGAGAATCACTTGAACCCAGGAGGTGGAGGTTGCCGTGAGCCAAGATCACACTACTGCACTCCTGCCTGGGCAACAGAGTGAGACTCCGTCTCCAAAAATAATAATAATCTCACTGAAGCTTAACTGAGTAAGTTGTAGCCTAGAATTGCCTTGATAGAGATGGATCTTTTATTCTGTATTTTAATTAGCTTTCAATATATTGGCTGTCTTCCACAGGACACTGCCCTAGATCAAGTCAATTCATAGAACTGAGATTCTGGATGGCATGCTAAGGTTATCTGGCCAAGTGGTAAGAAGCTACAGTCAGCCTAGCTTGCTGCATTGATACAGTCATGTAATGACGTACTGGGGGCATAAAGAAAAATACATTAAATATGAATTTAGGGGCCTAATTCCCAACGTGTCATTGGAGTCAGGGACACCATCACTTGACTGGAAGCACCATATGCGAGCCAAGGCTCATCTGACTGCAGTGGTCTTTCTCCGTGTCTAGCTAATACTTCTGAAGCTACTTTAGGCATGCCTCACATAACTGAAAAAAATCACATACTTCTTTCCAAAAAGGGGGAGGGGGCTCACTGTAAACACTACTGTATACAAATAATCAGAGTTAATTTATGCAGACAGCTTCTTTACCATAAAGCTGCGATTTGATTTGGACAAGCAGTTCTTCACTAATATTAACGTCCTCTCACAGGGCCTCATGCAGGGCCCTGGGCCAGGCCTCAAGAGAATTTCCTTTCTATTAATAGTTCCTGCCCTGCCAGCCTTACCTATTTGAGTCACTTTGCTTCTCTGGGCCTGCAGCAGCATCCAGAGAGGGGTGTGGTGAGAGTGCCCCTGTTCCCAGCATAACAGCTCCTCTTTTTTCTTTTATGCATTGGATTTTTTTTTTCAAGAAACATGCTTTTACTTTAACAAAAACTTTGAAATCCACTGGTCTACGTGATTTCTAAGATTTCCTCTGTTCTCAGTCACCCACACATGAAAGGAAGGAAGACTGGAGAGAAATGAAGTTATGAAAATGAGTAAGTACAGCCATCCATAGGAGTAGCAGCCACTACCAAATAATCACTCTGCTTAGGTCTCCAGCACTGTCAAGTTACTGTACTGGCCTTTGGCTTAATCAAAAGACTCTTTGAAGATAAACTTCTATCTTTTGTTAAAGCTAGTATATTTTTGCTGCCTCATTAAATAGATTAGCCTGTGTCTTAACTAAATAGTTATATAAGGGCCGAGCACGGTGGCTCACGCCTGTAATCCTAGCACTGTGGGAGGCCGAAGCAGGTGGACCACATGGTCAGGAGTTCAAGACCAGCCTGGCCAAGATGGTGAAACCCCGTCTCAACTAAAACTACAAATAATTAGCTGGGCGCTGTGGCAGGCACCTGTAATCCCAGCTACTTGGGAGGCTGAGGCAGGAGAATCGCTTGAACTCGGATGGCAGAGGTTGCAGTGAGCTGAGATCGCACCACTGCACTCCAGCCTGGGCGACAGAGACTCTGTCTCAAAAAATAATAATAATAATAGGTATATAAGTGCATAGACTGCAGCATCACTGAAAACCAAACTCGATAGAAATTTGAATCCGTTTTTTCAATTTAGTGAGTTTTTCAATATCTTTTTCAAATAGCAAAACACAGTTTTTCCTATATTTGTTTCCCAGTGGCATCTTAGGTTGTATTATTTTGGCACAGATACCCTTTGTTTGTATTTTAAAGATGTAGGGACCCCGTCTCTACAAAAAAATTTTTTTAATTAGCCAGGTGTGGTTCCAGCTACTCGAGAGGCTGAAGTGGAAGGATTGCTTGAGCCCAGTAGTTTGAGGCTACAGTGAGCTGTGATCACACCATGGCACTCCAGCTTGGGCAACAGAGTGAGACCTTATCTCGAAAAAAAAAAAAAAAAAAAAAAAAAGATGTAAAGAAAGTCTTTATTCTCCCTAAAATTATGATTCCAGAGACTGTATTCTTATCTATTTCAAATCATGTGGATAAGATTTATTGAGCATATACTATGCGTTGGGTACTATGCTGAGTCTTTTATGTGTACTATTAGTCTCATTGATCATAGAAACCTCTGGAGTTGGTTACTGGTTAATATAATTATTCCTGTCTAACAGATGAGAAAACTGCTACTTAAAGAGACATCAATGCTCAGGTGTGTGATGCTAAAGATATTTGTATAATGTGAACCCTATGATGACTTAAGGGACAGATTTCCTTTTTTTTTTTTTTTTTTTTTGAGACAGAGTCTCACTCTGTCACCCAGGCTGGAGTGCAGTGGCGCGATCTCAGCTCACTGCAACCTCCGCCTCCTGGGTTCAAGCATTTCTCCTGCCTCAACCTCTCGAGTAGCTGGGATTACAGGCACACGCTACCATGCCCAGCTAATCTTTTGTATTTTAGTAGAGACGGGGTTTCACCATGTGGCCCAGGCTGGTCTCGAATGCCTGAGCTCAGGCAGTCCACCCACCTCGGCCTCCCAAAGTGCTAGGATTACAGGCATGAGCCACGGTATCTGGCCTTTTTTTTTTTTTTTTTTTTTTTTTTTTTGAGACAGGGTCTCTATCACCTAGGCTGGAGTGCAGTGGTGCAATCATGGCTCACTGCAGCCTCGATCTCCTGGGCTCAAGAGCTCCTCCCACCTCAGCCTCCCAAGTAGCTGGAATCATACCTGGCTTTTTTTTTTTTTTTTCTTTTTCTTTTTTTTGAGACAGAGTCTTGGTCTGTCACCAGGCTGCAGTGCAGTGACAAGATCTCGGCTCACTGCAACCTCTACCTCCCGGGTTCAAGCAATTCTACTCCGTCAGCCTCCCGAGTAGCTGGGATTACAGGTGCATGCCACCACACCCAGCTCATTTTTTTGTTTTTATAGTAGAGATGGGTTTTCACCATATTGGCCAGGATAGTCTCCATCTCCTAACCTCATAATCCGCCTGCCTCAGCCTCCCAAAGTGCTGGGATTACAGGCGAGAGCCACCACGCCCAGCCATACCTGGCTAATTTTTAAAAATTAAAAACAAATCCCAGCACTTTGGGAGGCCAAGGTGGGAGGATCACTTGAGGTCAAGAGTTTGAGACCAGCTGGGCCAACATGGTGAAATGGAGTATCTACTACATGGTGTATCTACTACAAATACAAAAATTGGCCAGGTGTGGTGGCACGTGACTGTAGTCCCAGCTACTTGGGAGGCTGAGGCACGAGAATCGCTTGAATCCAGGAGGCAGAGGTTGCAGTGAGCCGAGATTGCACCACTGCACTCCAGCCTGAGCGACAGAGTGAGACCCTATCTGAAAATAAATTAGTTTTCCAGTCTTTCCTCTTAGACAAGATGAATTCCTTTCATTGCCAGCATATTCTTTTTTGGAGAGAAAACAAAATTATAAAGATATATCATATTCAGGAATGAAGCCAAGAAGGCCTCCATAGTAGATCTGAGGAGCAGTTTGTTATTTGGTCTTCTGTTTCTTAGTTGTAGCATGGATCATCCATTTGGACGGGAGAATGCTGCTGGTCTTAACTAGATGTGATTGGATAGACTTCATGAGGAGTATTCCTATGAGAATAAAAAAAAAATTATCAGTATTTCTTGGAAAAGCAGTGCATCCCCAGGACTGTATCCCTGTTGGGAATTCAAGGGAAAAAGTCATATTGTCAGCCACTCAATGATAACCCAGAGGTCCCAGAGATCAGGACTAGGTGGCGATTCATCAAAAAGACATCAGAAGGGTGTTGGGGGATATATGTACAGCAGTCGTCATTGACAACTGCACAAGTACATCCATCTCCTAGATCTGCCGGGATGATGGCTAATGCTAGCTGATGATGGAAAACAGCCTCTGGAGTTCTGGTATTTCTTGAGTGATTGTGTTAATATTTTTCGTGACATCACTGGTGACTTGGTTGGCTTCGTGAATGAGAGCATGGAAAACTCAGGCATTGGGTTGAGCTTCTTCAGTAACCCACAGAACTGCTTGGCCAGAAAAGCCTGCAAACTGAGACCTGTCCATGTTGGAGGAGAACACATCTAAAATCATTCCAAGTCTTTTAGCTTCTTCAGACAGTTCCTGTTCATCTCCTGGAGAGAATGGCTGTTTTACAGAGGGATATTCTCACTCCTGACAATGGATTGTTCTGTCCAGGAGTGAGAGTTTTACTCTACTTCTAAAATGGTGATAAGTTGTCAAAACTCTATCCAAATGTATAATCAGAAAGGGAGAAAGAGATGGGCAAGATAACATGACTATTCAATTGGCTGGTTAAAAAATTAAAAAAAAAAAAAATTAGCCAGTGAACCCACAACAAAGTATGAATCGCTTGGGTATTCTCCGGTGGTTCGGGGGGGGGGGGGGGGGGACAATTGTCACAATTTATCATGTAGCTTTCCTGGGTGCAGCTGGTGTTGGGGCTAAACCCAAGATACCCACCGCCTTCATCTGGGCTAACAACCTAGCCTGTTTCCTTTGCAGTAGCTTAGGCCCACAAATTTATGATTACAAACAAATACTTCCTTTGGATAAAAACAAGTTCATCTCCTTTGGTGCGTATCCTGGGTAGGGTGTGTTCATTTTGGAGAGTTGTCAGAGGTCCAGTTTGTATGGGAATGTGCCTCAAATGGCAGCAGTACTGGTGGAGAGATTTCTTCCAGGGTAGGAAATGGAGGAGTTGTAAAATACAATTGTCAGGAAAAGGTGAGCAGAGCCAATAGGTGACATTAACTTCACAAGCCTGAGCAAGAAAATGAGAAAGATTTGGGGTATTGAGTAACGGCATAGGAGAAAGGGAGCAGGAAATGGGGAGAACAAGGAGAGAAAACAGAAATAGCAGAGTGAGGATACAAGTTGGTAGTGATAGTATAATTTTTGGCTAACAGGAAACACCTTACAAAGTTTCTTAATTATAATTTCAGTAAAATGAGTAAGTAGAGATTCTCCAGATAGGAAGTATAAATTCTAATTTTCTTAAAAGTCATAGCAAGAGCTGTTGCCTTAGAGCAAGGGAATTAAGGAGATTAAATGTGTTGTGATGCAGGGAGTTGTATGAAGTCCATCTGTAAATCTTCAAAAGGTCCCTGGAGCTGTGATTCCTGTCCATGTCCCACATTTACAGTTTGTCCAGGATTACAAAGTGTTGCAGGTGGAACATACCCTGGGGACGTCATCTGCTACTCAAATAAAATTCCCCACCAGTGTTGGCCCAGAGGAGTTTTCAAGTTTGTTTACTATAATGGATCATAGCCTACACATTTTTCATCAAGCTCCAATTCAGACTGGAGAGGCCAAACAGCAGTCTTGGTATTTCCATTGCCCATCTGATAGGAGGGAACATTGGGTTTCTTCCAATATCTTATTTTACTGTAGTAAAATATACATAACATAAAATTTACTATTTTAACCATTTTTAAGTATACAGTTCAGTTCCATTGAGTACATTAACATTGTTCTGCAGGCACCACCGCCATCCAGCTCCAGAACTCTTTTCATCTTGCAAAACTGAAACTCTGTCCCCACTGTACCATAGCTCCATATTCCCCCCTCCTTCCAGCCCCTGGCAACCACTGTTCTACTCCCTGTCTGTATGAATGTGACTACTCTAAATACCTCATATAAGTGAAATTATATAATGTTTGTTTTTGTGACTGCCTTATTTCACTTAGTATGACTTCAAGGTTTTTTAATATTGTAGCATGTGTCAGAATGCCATTCCCTTTTAAGGCTGAGTAATACTCCATTGTATTTATATACTACATTTTGTGTATCTATTCATCTGTCAATGGACACTTGGGTTGCTTCCACATTTTGGCTATTGAGAATAATGCTGCTACGAAAATGGGTGTACAAATATCTGGTCATGTCCCTGACTGCAGTTCTTTTGGGTATATACCAAGAAGTGGGATTGCTGGATTATATTGTAATTCTATGTTTAATTTTTTGAGGAACTGCCATTCTCCCTTATCTCTTTTATAGAATCGAATGCTTGTGACCGCAGTTTTCCCAAGATTTCATAGAAGTGGTCTGGAGGCTCTTCAAGGAGAACTACGAACCACTGCTCAAGGAAATAAGAGAGGACACAAACAAATGGAAAAACATTCCATGCTCATGGATAGAAAGAATCAATACCGTGAAAATGGCCATACTGCCCAAAGTAATTTATATTCAATGCTATTGTCATCAAGATATCACTGGCTTTCTTCACAGAATTGGAGAAAAACTACTTTCAACTTCATATGGAATCAAAACAGAGCCTGCATAGCCAAGACAATCCTGGGCAAGAAGAACAAAGCTGGAGGCATCACGCTTTACTACAAGGCCACAATAACCAAAACAGCATGATACTGGTACCAGAACAGATATATAGACCAATGGAACAGAATGGAGGCCTCCCTCAAAAATAACACCACACATCTACCACCATTTGATCTTTGACAAACCTGACACAAGCAATGGGGAAAACATTCCCTCTTTAATAAATGATGTTGGGAAAACTGGCTAGCCATATGCAGAAAACTGAAACTGGATCCCTTCTTTACACCTTATACAAAAATTAACTCAAGATGGATCAAAGACTTAAACCTAAGACCTAGGAGCATAAAAATCCTAGAAGAAAACCTGGGCAATACCATTCAGGATGTAGGCATGGGCAAAGGCATGATGTTTCATGTCTAAAACATCAAAAGCAATGGCAACAAAAGCCAAAATTGACAAATGGGATCTAATTAAACTAAAGAGTTTCTGCACAGCAAAAGAAACTATCATCAGAGTGAACAGGCAACCTACAGAATGGGAGAAAATTTTTGCAATCTACTCATCTGACAAAGGGCTAATATCTAGAATCTACAAAGAACTCAAACAAATTTACAAGAAAAAAGCAACCCCATAAAAAAATGGGCAAAGGATATGAACAGACACTTCTCAAAAGAAGACATTTATGCAGCCAACAGACATATGAAAAAATGCTCATCATCGAGTGAGTTTTTCCGGTGGAGGCGAACGCTTCTCAGAAGTCGGCTGCGCTCTCCTAGGAGTGCCGAGCCCGCGGAACAGCAGCCATGACTGAGGCCTATGTGAATCCAAAGGCCTATCCCCTTGCCGATGCCCACCTCACCAAGAAACTACTGGATCTCGTTCAGCAGTCATGTAACTATAAGCAGCTTCGGAAAGGAGCCAATGAGGCCACCAAAACCCTCAACAGGGGCATCTCTGAGTTCATCGTGATGGCTGCAGACGCCGAGCCACTGGAGATCATTCTGCACCTCCCACTGCTGTGTGAAGACAAGAACGTGCCCTACGTGTTTGTGCGCTCCAAGCAGGCCCTGGGAAGAGCCTGTGGGGTCTCCAGGCCTGTCATCGCCTGTTCTGTCACCATCAAAGAGGGCTCGCAGCTGAAACAGCAGATCCAATCCATTCAGCAGTCCATTGAAAGGCTCTTAGTCTAAACTATGGCCTTTGCCACGTGCTCCCTGCCCCCCTGAGGTTGTGTATCATATTGTCTGTGTTAGCATGTAGTATTTTCAGCTACTCTCTATTGTTATAAAATGTTGTAGTACTAAATCTTGTTTCTGGATTTTTGTGTTGTTGATGTTGTGTTCTACAGGGTTGTTTTCCCCCTTCCTTTCCTCCCTCCCTCTGCCATCCTTCATCCTTTTATCCTCCCTTTTTGGAACAAGTGTTCAGAGCAGATAGAAGCAGTGTGGTGGCACCGTTGAAAGGCAGAAGGAGCCAGGAGAAAGCTGATGGAGCCAGGATAGAGATCTTTCAGCCACTAGCTTCCTATTGTGTGCAGAGTGTGGTGGAATTAAACACCATTTATTAAGTATCCCTGTGCCTGGCACACAGAATCATTCATATGTGTTAAAGTGATCATGGGGTTTCCTTTGCACTTGGGCGATTATGTATCATTTGGGGGAGGAAGCATGTGTTCTGTGAGGTTGTTTGGCTATGTCCAAGTGTCATTTACTAATGTACCCCTGCTGTTTGCTTTTGGTAATGTGATGTTGATGTTCTCCCCCTACCCCCAACCATGGCCTTGAGGGTGGCAGGGCAGCAGCATACCAAAGAGATGTGCTGCAGGATTCCAGAGGCGGCCTGGGTGAGTGAGCCATGGGGCAGTTGACCTGGGTCTTGAAAGAGTCGGGAGTGACAAGGTCAGAGAGCATGAACTGGTGCTGGCATGAAGGATTTCAGGAAGATCATGGAGACCTGGCGGGTAGCTATAAACAGAGATGATGGAGTCCAAGGAAACAACCTCTCTGGTGAATGGGACTTTCTTTGGTGGACACTTGGCACCAGCTCTGAGAGCCCTTCCCCTGTGTGGTGCCACCCTGTGGGTTAGATGTACTCTGTCACATGAGGAGAGTGCTAGTTCATGTGTTCTCCATTCTTGTGAGCATCCTAATAAATCTATTCCATTTTGATGACAAAAAAAAAAATGCTCATCATCACTGGTCATTAGAGAAATGCAAATCAAAACCACAATGAGACACCATTTCACACAAGTTAGAATGGCAATCATTAAAAGGTCAGGAAACAGATGCTGGAAAGGATGTGGAGAAATAGGAATGCTTTTACACCGTTGGTGGGACCGTAAATTAGTTCAACCATTGTGGAAGACAGTGTGGCGATTCCTCAAGGATCTAGAACTAGAAATACCATATGACCCAGTAATCCCATTACTGGGCATATACCCAAAGGATTATAAATCATTCTATGATAAAGACACATGCACACATATGTTTATTGCGGCACTATTCACAATAGCAAAGACTTAGAACCTACCCAAATTCCCATCAATGATAGACTGGATAAAGCAAATGTGGCACATATGGAATACTATGCAGCCATAAAAAAGGATGAGTTCCTGTCCTTTGCAGGGACATGGATGAAGCTGAAAACCATCATTCTCAGCAAACTATCACAAGATCAGAAAACCAAACACCACATATTCTCACTCATAAGTGGGAGTTGAACAATGAGAACACATGGACACAGGGTGGGGAACATCATGCACCAGGGCCTGTCGGGGGGTAGGGGACTGGGGGAGGGAGAGCATTAGGAGAAATACCTAATGTAGGTGATGGGTTGGTGGGTGCAGCAAACCACCATGGCACGTGTATACCTATGTAATAAAACTGTACATTCTGCACATGTAACCCAGAACTTAAATTATAAATAAATAAATTAATTAATTAATTAATAATAAATAAGTGGTCTGGAGGAACCAGACCATCACTAGTTTGCTGAATTTGAATGAGAGCAAATTGTTTAGCATACCAGCCAAGGACTTTCCTTTTGTTTCACAGGTTTATTTCCTAGTAGGAGCTTTGACTACATTTACAGCCTGGAGCAAGGTTTCTAGTAAAGCTCAATCTTGTTCACCACACTTAATACCAGTACCAGCAGCAGGTATGAAACCCTGTTGTTTCCATAGAATACCGAAATTTTAAACCACAGCATTGGCACACATGCTTGTCTAGCTGTGTTGTATTTGTAGAGGCCCTTGTGTTTCCCTCAGGTGAAGTTGAGGACCATAAGACTGTGCGTGCCGTTTTCTCCTCATTTATCATACTTTCTTCAAAATACTGAGCTGAGTGTTGTAACTCATGGATGGATATGACCTGCCCACCTATTTTCTGCTTCTGAACAGCAGCTGATATTTCAGGCTTAGGGCCATTAACAAAAAAGGTGTCATATTAATTTTTTTTTTTTTTTTTTTTTTTTGAGACGGAGTCTTGGCTCTGTCGCCCGAGCTGGAGTGCAGTGGCCAGATCTCAGCTCACTGCAAGCTCCGCCTCCCGGGTTTACGCCATTCTCCTGCCTCAGCCTCCCGAGTAGCTGGGACTACAGGCACCAGCCACCTCGCCCGGCTAGCTTTTTGTATTTTTTAGTAGAGACGGGGTTTCACCGTGTTAGCCAGGATGGTCTCGAACTCCTGACCTCGTGATCCACCCGTCTCGGCCTCCCAAAGTGCTGGGATTACAGGCTTGAGCCACCGTGCCCAGCAGTGTCATATTAATTAATGCTGGCAGTATCAGCATTAATGCCCAACCTCTAGCATTCCTGATGGTAGTATCTAATTGGTCTCTATAGTTAGAGACAGGTTCATCCTGCCTTTGTCAACAGGATTGGGTTGTTCTCTAGTAATTGTAAGGGGGTAAACTTCAGGGATAGCCTTTAAAAGACACTATCCTATTTCTGGGACTGTGACATATCCTGAGCAGGTGTTATTTCTAGGAGCATTACCTAAATCCTCATTTATGGTGGCCTTGTCAAACCAGGCTCAGGGATCTCCTGGTCCTACTAAAAGGTGTGCTAAATGATACAGGTCAAGGAGCTCAGGGTGACCAGGTGCAGTGGCTCACGTTTGTAATCCCAGCACTCTGGGAGGCCGAGGCGGGTGGATCACCTGAGGTCAGGAGTTCAAGACCAGCCTGGCCAACATGGTAAAACCCTGTCTCTACTAAAAATACAAAAATTAGCTGGGTGTGGTGGTGGGCACCTGTAATCCCAGGTACTCGGGAGGCTGCGGAGGAAAACTGCTTGAACCCAGGAGGCAGAGGTTGCAGTGAGCCGAGATTGCACCATTGCACTCCAGCCTGGGTGACAAGAGTGAAACTCCATAAATAATAATCAGAGATAGTGAAAAATAGATATGTACAAAAATATTCTTTACATTTTATGGAGGGAATGTCCTTGAGGAATGTATCAATATGCTTTCCTCCTACACATTTCCTTGCATGAATTTCCCTAGTGATTACTAGAGTGCATTATCTACCAGAAGGCAAAAATGGGAAATGAAAGAACGCATAGCAGCTATAACTAAATTTCAAGACTAGATTTTACTACATGCACTCGAAAAAAAATCTGGCTTAAAAGTCCGGTTGGGCGCTGTGGTTCATGCCTGTAATCCCAACACTTTGGGAGGTTGAGGCAGGTGGATCGTTTGACGCCAGGAGTTCGAGACCAGCCTGGCCAACATTGCAAAACCCTGTCTCTACTAAAAAGACAAAAATCAGCCACACGTGGTAGCACACACCTGTAATCCCAGCTACTCGGGAGGGTAAGGCATGAGAATCGCTTGAATCTGGGAGGCAGAGGTTGCAGTGAGCCGAGATCGTGCCACTGCACCCCAGCCTGAGCGACAGAGGGAGACTCTGTCTCAAAAAAAAAAAAAAAAAAAAAAAATACTTACTATACATGTAATAGAAAATATTAGAGATAACAACAGTAGTATGACATCTACAACTGCCAGGACCCAAGCCAAGAACCTGTTGGGCTATTTATGATGAACATCACCCCCTGAAGCAGATGCTGTTACCACCCTTAATCTACTCTTGTAGAAACAGGCACACAGAAGTAGAGTCTGTTATCCCTGGTCTATCAGACCCTAGATTACACACTGGCTTGCAGAATGCTTTCCTGTCCCCAGTATAAGAATAAAAGACACACTGGGGAAGTGTGTAAAAGAGCCAGCAAAACATTTTTTAAAAATCATGGCAGTCACTCCTCACAGAAATAATGCAAAATGGAAAGAAAAAATAAACCATGTAGGAAATTGTTCAAAGAGTAGAATCTAAATATTATGAAATGATACCTTTTTTTTTTTTTTTTTTTTTTTTGAGACAGGGTCTCTGTTCTGTCGCCCAGGTTGGAGTTCAGTGGTGCAATCAAGGCTCACGGCAGCCTTGACCTCCTGGGCTTAAACGACCCTCCCACTTCAGCCCCCTGTGGCTCCCAAAAGCTAGGACTATAGGTACACGCCACCACAGCCTGCCAATTTTATTGTTTATGTTTTGTGGAGACAGGGTTGCACTATGTTGCCCAGGCTGGCCTCCAGCTCCTGGGATCAAGCAATCCTCCTGCCTTGGCCTCCCAAAGCGCTGGGATTACAGGCCTGAGCCACGACTCCTGGCCTATTTTTTTTTTTTTTAATCACCTGGAAGAAATTAGGCGCTTGTCAACAGACACATGCAAAAATGCTCATCATCACTGGCCATCAGAGAAGTGCAAATCAAAACCACAATGAGATACCATCTCATGCCGGTTAGAATGGCGATCATTAAAAAGGAAACAACAGGTGCTGGAGAGGATGTGGAGAAATAGGAACACTTTTACACTGTTGGTGGGACTGTAAACTAGTTCAACCGCTGTGGAAGACAGTGTGGTGATTCCTCAAGGATCTAGAACTAGAAATACCATTTGACCGAGCCATCCCAATACTGAGTATATACCCAAAGGATTATAAATCATGCTGCTATAAAGACACATACACACGTATGTTTATTGTGACACTATTCACAATAGCAAAGACTTCGAACCAACCCACCAATGATAGACTGGATTAAGAAAATGTGGCACATATACACCATGGAATACTATGCAGCCATAAAAAAAAGCATGAGTTCATGTCCTTTGTAGGGACATGGATGAAGCTGGAAACCATCATTCTCAGCAAACTATCGCAAGGAAAGAAAACCAAACACCACATGTTCACATTCATAGGTGAGAACTGAACAAGAAGAACACTTGGACACAGGAAGGGGAACATCACACACTGGGGCCTGTCGTGGGGTGGGAGGAGGGGGGAGGGATAGCATTAGGAGATATACCTAACGTAAATGACGAGTTAATGGGTGCAGCACACCAACATGGCACATGTATACATATGTAACAAACCTGCACGTTGTGCACATGTACCCTAGAACTGAAAGTATAATAATAATAATTTTAAAACTAAAAAAAAAAAAGAAACTAGGCACTTGTATTTGTATTCAACAAATGTCCATATTGACAAGACAAAGCTAGGCCTGTTCTGGTAATGTGCTGAAAATAAATTGGTGAGCAAAAACAAAGCAAAACAAATATAGTTCCTGTCCTTATAATGATCACTTTCTGATATTAACCTTTGAAATAGGGGGCCGGGATTATTTCTGTTGTCCAGCTTAATTGTTAATTTTTTTGTTGTTGTTCTTCTATACTACACATTGTATTAGCAAAAGACATGAATAAAAAATTTTCAAGTATTTTTGAAATAATTTGTGGGACACCTTAATTCTAAATAGAATAAACTGTTTTGAAAGAAATGATGCAAACATCAATCTCAGTATGTTTAAAATGTACCTTTATAGATGAAAAGCCGCTAAGGAAATAAAAAAAATCTGATTAGTGATGATGGCATGTTGATGGAACTGTGGATAGTTTTCTTCACTATATTTTCTCTCTCCTCTAGTGCTATGAAAAGATTGTTTCTACATGTATGAAGAAAAATGACGGGAAATATAAATATTATTTTACTTCACAATGTTTATTAGGCACCCAGTAATTTCTAAGTGCCCTTGCAAGTACTGAGGACAAAAGACTGGAATACACACAGACCACAGCTCCTGCCCTCATAAGAGAACACGGTGACAGCTGTCTTTGGATCACGAGTTAATGAATTGTGCACTGCAGTTTCACAGGAAAACTGAACATTCCAGAAAACGTTTGCATTATTTCAATCAAAAAGACGAAAATCACACAAACCATTTTTCAAAAATGTGAAACCGAGTTATAAAATAAGGATGTTGAAGTCGTGACGTAAGTAAGAATGTCAGTATGTGGAAAATGTACCTTTATGGATGAAAAACCCTCTAAGGAAATTTCACAAAGCATAATGAATGGCCACCGCTCAGTGATAGGATGGTGGCTAAGATTTGTTCTCTTTATTCTGCGTTAATCTCGCCTCGCGTGTTCTCCAGTAAGGCTGAACACCCTCCCTAATGAAAGAATACACTGATGAAAGTCCACGTTTCCCAGAACGACGTGGGGGAAAGAATGACGAGACCATTCAGAGCAGCAGAATAAAGGTTGCTAAGGGACGCGGGCAGGCCCGCGGGAGACAGGCCGATTGGAAAAGCAAAAGGGCTTTGTTCACCAGTGCTGAGTTTCAGCGAGGGACCCCCCAGAAGGCAGCAACTCAGGCTCCAGGAACAATGGGTTCAGACGCCAGGGAACCGGAAAAAAAAAAAAAAAAAAAAAAAAAAAAGACCTCTTCCCTCGGAAAAAGCTGCACCGCGTTTTTTCGCTCGCGAAGGGCGGGGCGGAAGGCGAGCACAACCACTCCACAGTGCAACACTGCCACCTGCCGGCCAAAGAAACCGAACGCCACCAACCGCACAGGAAATTCCATCATCTTCGCTGCTTTTCGGCACCAACCCGGGAGAGCTCCACGTGGGCGGAAAAGCAGGAGGAGACAGTCGACCAGAGAGGGTACTGGAACGGGCCGCAATGGCTCCAGCGAACAAGGAAAAGGAACTCAACCCTGCACAAAAGCCTCCCCGACACCCGCCCTCGCAACCATAGCAACTGCCCATTAACTTCCAGCGGCGACAACCACCCCCCCACTAGTCCCGCCCTCGGAACCATAGCAACCGCGCAGAAAGTTCCTGCGCCGCCGGAAAAACGCAGTCCGGAGGGCGGGGCTGGCGTAGGATTGACTAGCTCTGCGCCTCCGCGTCGGAACCGGGGGAGGTCGGCTCCAGTCTCCTCGGGTTTAGCCGCAGGCTTCCTTCGCTGCTGTTGGGAGCTGATGGCTGAGGGACGCGACTGCGCAGCCGCCCCGCGTTCGAGACGTGTGACAGTCCCAGGCCCATTCTGCCTCCCGGCCAACCTTTGAAAACGCTTCCCACGTGGCAGACACCCTGTCCTCTCCGCAGCCCTTACTCCGCCGATCCTCCCTAGCGATCTCAGCGACCCCAGGGGCTGACCAGGCCACTGCCAGAACCTATCCGTCCTCAGGGGTCTCCTCCTGCCCACCTTCATGCCCTTGTCCTCAGGAGAGACTGCGCCCCTCCATGATGTGCAGTAAAGGATGGGCGCCCTGCCTCACAGGAGCTGAGCACTGATGAGAAAAACCTTAACGCCTTACGAATTACTGTACCTTTCTCCATGACCAAGAGAGATTGCTTCTCACTTTCACTGTCATCCTCCCTCTAATGCTAACGTACTCCCCAAGTATGCCAGGAACCCTCTTCCATTTCAGTGGCCTATCCTAAGGATTCACTGAGAAGACAGAAGCAACCCACTGGCAACTCTTAAGAGCTTCCCAAGCCCGCTCTACCCGTGCCTGCCCTGGCATTCTTGCCGCCCTTGAGCATACAGTGCTCCTAACAAGCCAGCCCTCACCTCAGCTCAGGATCCCATACCTCCCACCTTCTCAGGGGCTTTGCTCCTGCAGTGATCCCTCCTCTCTTCTAAGTCATCAACTGCCCCCTCTACGTTGGAGCACTCTACAAGCAGAGGAGGAAAAACCCACCCTCTCCCCACATGTCCTTCAGCAGCTGCTGGCACAGCATGTGCTGCCCTTCAACAAAAACTGCCTGGAGTTCTGAGGCCACGGCCTCCTCAACTCCCATCAATAGGGCCTTTGTCCCTAATCTGTATTTTGGGGTGGCTGAGGTGGAAGGATCTCTTGAAACCAGGATTTTGAGGCTGCAGTGAGCTATGATCGTGCCACTATAGTCCAGCCTTGGTGACAGAACGAGATTGTGTCTCGAAAAAAAAAAAAAGAAAAGAGAGAAACAAGAGGGAAAAATCTCCCCTTCTTCTTCTAAGTAAGAAGCAGTAAACCTTTGGCTTACTGCTTTTTCCCTAGGTGTCCTTTCCCGGCTCTGGACACGTTTTTTGAATCCAAGCTCCGTGGCTCAGGCCCTTGGAAACACATTCTACTGTTGTTCTGAAAAAGGACAAATTCCCAACTGTGTGACCTTCTTGACCTGGATATAATAGGGCAAGCCTGAGGTGAACATGAAAGACAAGCCAAAGAAGGTGTCCTGTTCTGGTCACAGGGGCGGTAGGAGGTCCCCAGAGGCAGTGACAGAGTCAGACATCTCAGAAGAGGAAGGTGTGACAAGGGAGTGGAGTGAAGCTTCGAGTAAAAGAGGGTTTTACCTCATGCAAATTTGGGGCTCATTTTGCAGAATGGCCCAGTATCCTCTTTGGGCAGAGGGATGTCTGGAGTTGAGGAATTTCACTTTGTAGAGCTGATCTGGGTTCCTGCTGTTTTGAGAGACCTCAGCGCTCGACGTTCTCTGACAGGGGAATGTGGAACTGGCCGATTCAAAACCCAGCGGTGCTACCATGAAGCAAGCATAAGCCAGATAGGAGCTAGGAGACCCTGCAGCTGAGGCTGTGGAGTGGACAGCACTGGCCAGGGGTCAGGGAGAGGATGAGGCCCAGACTCAGAAGGGTCTGCAGATGCCAGCACAGGTGGGCTGAGGTCAAGTCAGCCAAGGAGCACAAGGTCCTGATCAAGATGAGAGAGAGAAAAATGCAAGCTACGCCAGCCTCACACATGGATGAGCAGGGCAGCATCACCAGCAGGACTTGGGGACAAGAGTGAGCCGTCCCTCAAAAACCACCGAGGACACTGCAGTCAACATCCAGTGTCAAAGGCCCCTTCCCACATCACCATGGAGACTTAAAAGCCATATATGCCCCTTCCCCATCTTGGACAGGAGTAGGGAGGTGGGGTGGCAATCCAAGAGACCGATCATTTTCACCAAAACAGATTGAGCATTTATACAAATGGACCGGTGACATGACAGCATCAGATGACACCAGATTAGATGAAAATCCAGTGGGTTTGTTTCCCCTTACTATCCAGTCCAGAGGGTGGACAAGCAAGATAAACGTCACATCAGTCAGAGAGAATAAATAAGCCAATGTGCTTGTGGGGCGTGAGGGGCTTGAGTGAGTTTGTGCTCTCTGCATACCATTCCCTCCGACTCCTCCTCTGCACACCATCTTATCAGTCCACAGTAGCAAGGGAATGGGACGTACTCGTCTTCCGTACTGTAACCCAGGACAATTTTAACCCCTTACAAGCAGACTCCCTAAACAGGACACAGAAAGAGCAGAGAATCTGACAGACACACAGAATAGAGAAGCTGTCGTTCCCCTCCCCATGCAAGGCCAGGCTCTACTATCCTTTATTAGGACAGACCCCATTTCCCAGGGCCTGGGCCATGGAGCTTGGAGTCAAAAACTCACCAGAGCCAGGAAAGGACGCCTAGAGGAAAAGCAGTAAGCCAAAGATTCTTATAAAAAGAAGGGTGTTTTTTTTCCCCCCTTCTTTTCTTTCTTTCTCTTTTGTCTTTTTTTCTGTCACCTAGGATGGAGTATAGTAGCACGACAGTAGCTCACTGAAGCTTCAAACTCCTGGGTTCAAGAGATCCTCGACCTCAACCACCCCAGTAGCTGCGAGTACAACCTTGCACGAGCATAGCCGGCTAATGTGTTTATTCTTTGTAGAGATGAGGTCTCATTATGTTGCCCAGGCTGGTCTCAAACTGCTGGGCTCAAGCATCCTCCAGCCTCAGCCTCCCAAATGATTGGGATTACAGGTGTGCACCAGTGTGCATGGCTGCCACCTCTTCTTTAATCATCTGGGATGATATTAACTCCCCATAAACAGACCCTCCCCAAACAGAGTACAGAAAGGAGAAAACCAGACAGACACATACAGTGGAACAGCCAATGAGAGTGTCACCGAGGTGAGCAGGACCTCCTTGGGGGCCATCACTGACATCCCCAGCCATGCCGGGCTCCAGTGTTCTTTATTAAGATAGACCCCACTTCCCAGGGCCTGAGCCCTGGAGGGTGAAGTGAAAAAATGTTTCTACAGCCAGAGAATGACGTCTGGAGGAAATGTAGCAAGCCAAAATTTCTTATTAAAAGAAGGAGGGCTTTTTTCCTTCTTATCTCTTTCAAATGTACATGACGCCAGTTTCCTCTCAAGAGTTGACAGGTACAGGGGAGAATTTCAGTGGCTCCTGACAGACCAAGAATTGTCTCCTATCGTTGTATCCTGGCAGAAACTCATTCTCCAAGGCGGAACCTCCTGATTTTTCACAGACGCCATGCACCCTCGTGCACTGGCAGGGCCCTTTTGGCAGGTCTCGCTTCTCCACCCCGGGGTGAGTCAGCTGTCTTGGGCCCCTCTGAGTGTTTTCATTTAATAACAGAACTCGGTTACTAATAGAAGCAGCCACCACAGTTAGGCAGCAAAAACAAAATCAGTAATAGTACTCTTACTTCACATGGAGCTGTAATATTTAGAAAACATTTATATACGCATTGCCTGATTCGGTTCTTTTTGTGTTTTTGAGATAAGGTCTTGCTCTGTCACCCAGGCTGGAGTGCAGTGGTGCAAACATAGATCACTACAGCCTTGAACTCCTCGCCTCAAGCCATCCTCCCACCTCAGCCTCTCAAGTACCTGGAACTCCGAGGCCACGCCACCACTTCCAGATCCTGATTGGGCTCTTGACGCTAAGAAAATCATGACTTCTACAGCACTTCTTCTTCACGCCCCAGCAGCGCTCTGAGGCCGAAGAGTCTGGCAAAGGCACACCAGGAACCAGACCCAGAGAGGCTCCCAGGGCCCTTGTGTCTCATCCTGGGATCTCTAAAGGGGTCAATTTGGAGGAAGGGCTTGCTTCTCCTCTTGTCACATTCACGCCCCATGTGGTCCCCTTTTCTTATAGGGGGTACCACCCAGGTAGACACCCGGAGACCCCCCACCACCCAAAGAGAGTTTAGGGAGCAATGACGGGTGTCGTTGACAAAGATCTTCGGTTCTCGATGGCACCTAGGCTGTGGCCAGGTAGCGATGGCTGGAATCTTTCTTGGATTGCACACTGCTCCTTCACTGGGGAACATACCCCACCATTATTTATGGCGGCCTGGTACAGGTAGCTCGCTGCGAGATACCTAAACCTCCAGACTCAGGGATCTCCTTGCATTTGCAAAAAATCCTGGAACACGGGGCCCCTCGCAGTTCCCATGGAGAACTCCCAGGGGAGTTCTGTTGTGTCACCCTGTGGCTAAGTCTCTCTGATCCTCCCTGGAAGGGCCCAAAAGCACAGCCTCCTCACCACGAGGCATAACACTTTGAAGCCACTCTCACGATAGGGCTCAGGTTTACAGAGGCTGGAAATCCATCCTAGCCAGGGCCATAGACACAAACAACGTCTTCTGGCTTCTGATGGCTCCTCATGCTTCTATGGTCCCAAGCAAAGAAACCTCCTCACACCAGGCATTTGGTGGGCATCTCCAGACCAAGTGCCCCCATGTACCCAGCCCCTTCCATCACCCCAACTCCAAGCCCCATAGGTCCACCACTCTCATCGCAAGACTGCTCTGTGTTCCCCCAGCGGGACTCCTCCTCCCTCTGATGCCACCTTTCACATATTCCCAACACCTGCCCACCCGATTGCACACTCTACCGACTTAAATACTCTTTTTTTTTTTTTTTTTCTTTTTGAGACGGAGTCTCGCTCTGTCGCCCAGGCTGGAGTGCAGTGGTGCGATCTTGGCTCACTGCAAGCTCCGCCTCCCGGGTTCACGCCATTGTCCTACCTCAGCCTCCCGAGTAGCTGGGACTACAGGCGCCCGCCACTGCGCCCGGCTAATTTTTTTCTATTTTTTAGTAGAGACGGGGTTTCACCATGGTCTCGATCTCCTGACCTTGTGATCCGCCCGCCTCGGCCTCCCAAAGTGCTGGGATTACAGGCGTGAGCCACCGCGCCCGGCCGTACTCTTACAATCTCTGTGGACACCATCCATTTAGGCCGTTTTCATGGAAGATGAGGTATCTCACGGGCCACACCACCATGGGTCACGGCAATAAGAAAGAGGAAGGAGAGTGGTGGTGGAAGCCTTCCTGCAACCCCACCCCTGCTTTGAAACCGCTGCTCCTCTATCCTCAACTTCAGAGAAACACCACGAGGCTCATATACCTCTGTCTGCCTGGGCCACCTATTACCAGGCCCCGAGACTCTTGTCACGGATTTCTGGCACCTGCACGTCACGATTTTCCTCTCACGTGTTTGGGAAGGAGAAGATAACACACCCTGGCAAGTCCTCAGCCCTCTGCTTCTCCTAGCCCGGGTCACTGAATCTTTTCAAGCCAAGCTTCTTGAACCCGTCGACCACAGCAGCAGAGTTACTGGTTACCTCTTCCTGCTTCCTCCTCAGTGAGCCCCACAGCCACGCAACGTTCCCCAGCTGAAATCTCCAACTAGTTCTGCAATGCTAAATCAAAGCACCCAGTGCTGTCCTGGCCACAGTTCATGTTCCTTTTTCCAATACACTCTGCTTCTCAGATTCTGTGAAGCCGCCCCTGGCTTTCCTCCTACCCCGAGGCCATTACTTCTGAGTCTCCTCGTTGGTCCTTTTACTTCGAGCATCTCAAAAATGTTATTTCCTGGCTTGCGACCTTTGCCCTGGACACTCCTCATTCTGTAGGTGACCCTGGGTGCCCACGTGCCCACCCAGACTTGGTTCCGTCCTTCTCCGCTTGTGTGCTGATGGATTCCTGCATCACGAACTCCACCAGGAAAACCCCAGCTGAGCCCCAGAGCCCCCACAGGGCATGGTTTAAGGAGCATGTCCACTCAGCTATCCCACAAGCCCAACAAATCAGCGGGTGAACCCCCAACTGTGTCCCGTGTCTCACGGGTTGGCACCACCATCCACTCGGTTCCTGAACCCCAGAACCTAGGAATAATGCCAGGTTGGCTGAGGATCACCCTGTGACGCTGCTGCAAGGCTCTGGAAAAAGCCAACCAGGACCTCCACATTGCCACAGATGAGCAAAGAGTCTCCCATGAAGGCTTCTTATTGGCAGAGACTCTCTACAGGCATCCGAGTGGAGGCCCAGGCCCGGGCTTGGGTGGCCCCCACAGGGAAGGCCAAAGAGCAGACCCAGGCCCTGTAAGGTATCTCAGAGACCGAAATGCTCATTTCCTCTGAGAACTCAACCGATAACCTCCAAATCCCTAAATCGAGACATAGCAGTAGGAGCCCATCATTTAGAGACACAGAGGTTAATATTCAGAAGAAACAGCTGAAGAAAAAAACCAGAAGTTTGCGGAGGTGGGTCTCCACGGGTGCACATGAAACAAGGGACTGCTGAATTGTATTTTTCATCGTACATTTCCTGGTCCTATATGGCCCTTCAAGCAGAAGGATTCATCTGATATCACTAATTATAATAAAATGTGAAAATGCATCTCAACACACTTAATAAGCAAGCCTGGGAGCTGATTCATCCACATCAGCTAATACAAATCTGAGCCATCTCTAGGTTCAAGGAATGATTGTGCAACGTCTCGTGAATGTATCTATGCAGTGTTTTACTCACCTTGAAAATAACTACCATATGATCTAGTAATCTCACTCTGGGTATTTATAGTCCAGATACTCCCCCATGTTCTTTGCAGCACTATTCGTAATAACCAGGATATAAAAACAACCTAAGTGTTCATTGATGGATGCATAAAGAAAATGTGGTATATACATACAATGGAATATTATTCAGCCTTAAAAAGAAGGAAATTCTGACATTTGTGACAACATGGATGGCCCTTGAGAACATTATGCTAAGTGAATATGCCAGACACATACTGTGCGACCTCACTTATATGTGGAATGTAAAATAATTAAACTCATATAAACAGAGAGTAGAATGGTGGTTGCCAGGGGCCGGTTGGGGCAGGGAGTGGAGGGTTGATGGTCAAAGTTGCAAAGTTTCAGTTATGCAAGATAAAGAAGTTTTAGAGATCTACTATATAGCATAATGCCTACAGCTAAAAACACTACTGTATACTTCAAATTTCCTAAAAGAGTAGATCTTTGGCTAAGTGTTCTTATCTCACACACACATAATAACAACAATAATAATAAAGAGGATGTGTGGAAAGTTAAAAAAAAAATAACTCGAGCATAGGAGACCCTCGCCAGAAACAACAATATATTTCATTGGCAAATGCAGCATGTTAACATGAAAATTTTGATTTCAGGACTATAGAGGAAAGCGAGCACAGTGTCAGCTGTAAAACAAGCACTCAAGCTACTTTGAATGTTTTTGACCTTTCCTTAGCCCGGGAAATCTATTAGCCCTAGAAACTGCCAGCATAGCAGGGAACAAAGACATCCTGCTTTCCCTTTGACGAGGGACCTTGTGTTTCAGATATGCTTTACTTCCTACGAGGATGGTTCCGTTTCTGCAGCTGCCACCTCGGCTTTCATAAGAGTTGTTACAAAATGATACTCACGCTGGGGCCACATTCCACACCCGCTAAGTCAGACTCTCTGGGGACTGGGTCCGGCATCCGCTCGTGGACAAATGCTCCACGAGAGACCTGATGCACAGCTGACGTTGAGAGACATAAGCTCACCTGCCCTTCACCTGCCCTGTTGTTTTAAATATAACCTTGGACTCCATAGCCTTGTTTGTAGTTAATGAATTGGGAAAAAATGTAGGGGTTGCCTCTCCTTCAAGAGCATCTTTTGACATATTTATTCTACAGCCACATCAGAGCAATTTCAAGGACTCAGGAGGGTGGTTATGCCACAGCTTTCCCTTTCTGGCCTGATACTCGGCAGGCCCAGGAGAGGGAGAAAGAAGAGCCTTGCAGGTGGAAAGGGGTCGAGAGTTCTGTTGTCTTGGTAACCGTGCTGCCACTCATCCCATTGGGGTGCTCAGCTCCGGCAGGGGCCCTGTGGGTGAGACACCACCCCTCCCCACTCTGGCTGTCTTCCTGTGCTCAGAGGTTGAAGCTAAGGGCTGAGGTTGGTTACCAGGGAAACTGAAGCCAGGTCCTTGAGATTGGTGAACAGAAAAACCGGCAGTGGAATTCAGGATGTAGCATGGATTATGGGAGCCTGCCCATAGACAGAGGATTGACAGTCACTAGTGCACGCACCCACAGGCTGCCTGCGCAGGAACCAGGAACGTGCGCACACCGTACACGGACACACACGTAGACATGTGCACTCACCAGCACTCCCTCTGCCCAGGTGTGCACAGTCTATCTGGCTGGAGCATCACGTGCACGTGGAGGAGCCGGGCGACCAGGCAGGACATGTAGGCAGGACGTGGAATAGGAAAAGAAAGGGGATATTGCTTACTGTTGTAGAAAAAATGACTGCATACCCTTTCCTCCACGACTTACGGTCACGTTTGCACTACATGTTTTAAATGGTTTCACTAAGGTTTAATTTGCTTGCCACAAACTTTCACGTACCTAAAGGGAATAATACAGAGAGATTAAGTAAATGTACAGAGTTTTGCAGCCCTCACCACCATCCAGTTTCAGAATACTTCCATCACCCCAGAAAGATCCCTGGTACCCACTAGCAGCAGTCAATCCCCATTACTTTACCTCCAGGCCCGCCCAGGCAACCAGTAAGCTCCTTTCTCTCTCTGTAGAGCTGCCTCTCTGGGCATTTCCTATAAACTGACTTGTGCAGTAAGTGGTCTTCTGTGTCTGACATTTGTCAGTTAGCATAACGTCTTGGAGGCGCAAACATGCTGTAGCGTGCATCAGTAGCGTGTTCCTTGTCATGGCTCAGTAACGTTCGGCTGTATGGATATACCACTTCTTTATCCCTTTACTGACTGGTAGACATTTGGCTTGTTTCCACTCTGGGGCCTTCCTGCAAAATGCTGCAGTGAACATCTGAGCACATACCTTGTGCAGACACGGTTTTATCACTAATGGGTATCAGATACTGTCAAATATTTTTCTCTGTCTATGAAGATGACGATATAGTTCCTGTCCTCTATTATATTAACAGGGTGGATTACCTTAACTGACATTTGAATGCATTCCTAGAGTAAACGTCACGTGGTCATGTTGCATAACCCACTGTATGTGTCGCTGGATTGGGGTTTGCTAATATTTTCTTGGGGATTTTCGCATGCATATTCATGATGGATATTGGTTTATGGTATTCTTCTGCTGTCTCTGGCATTGCTATTATTATTATTATTATTATTATTGTTTTTGAGAGAAATCTCACCTGTTGCCCAAGCTAGAGTGCAGTGGTGCGATCTGGGCTCACTGCAACCTGTGCCTCCCAGGTTCAAGCAATTCTCCTGCCTCTGCCTCTGCCTCCCGAGTAGCTGGGAATACAGGTGCCCACCACTATACTCGGCTAATTTTTGTATTTTTAGTAGAGTCGGGGTTTCACCATGTTGGCCAGGCTGGTCACAAACTCCTGACCTCAGGTGGTCCGCCCGCCTCGGATTCCCAACATGTTGGGGTTACATGCGTGAGCCACCACGCCCAGCCTCTGTCTGCCTTTAGTTGCAGGGTAATACAATTTTCAGAGGATGAGTTGGGAAATGTTCCCTCCTCCTCTACATTCTGAAAGAATCTGTGAAGGGCTGGTATTATGTATTTTGCAAATGTTGGATAGACTTCACCAACGAGGCACTGGAACCTAGACTGTCCCTAGTGGGAAGATTTTTAATGTAGTCTTTCTATTTCCTTACATTCTCTGGGTCTACTCCGATGTCCCACGTGATCACTGCATTTGCACCTTTCCCTGTCCCAATCTTTCTCGCCTGCTGGTGCTTTTGGTTTGGTCTCTACTCTAAAATGTCGCATGCTGGACACCTGTGGACATCACAGGACTGCACATCCTAGTCTGTAACTTGGGATAGTATGGTGTCTCAGATATGACCCCCAAGTCCCATCCACCCCCCAACACGCAGGTACGGGGACAAAGACCTGGAAGTGAGGATGTGGAGGGTGTGCCGAGTGCCTCAGTTACCGCCACCCACCCATTTCCCATGCCTGTTCCTGGAGACCCTGTGGCACTGTGCATCTGTGACCTCCCTGAGCAAGCCCCTGATGTCTGGTTTGTCCAACTCAGATCCTTCTCACTCCTTTCATCTCCTGGGACTGGGACCGCACAGGATCAAACACCCGTTCTCTGACACAACAATGCGTGCCTGCTAGCGTTTCAATATTTGTGTTCCCTCCAAAACTCACAGTGAAATTAATCCCCACTGCAACAGTGTTGGGAGGTGTGGAATAACAGCAGGTGTTTAGGCCATCGCGGCAGAGCCCTCGTGAGTGAATGAATGCTGCTATGAAAAGAGCTTGCAGAAGTCGGCTTGCTCTTTTCCACGTCTGCTATGTGAGGACATAACATTCTTCCCGGCTTGTCCTTCCACCTTTTGCCACGTGAGGAAATACCAAGAAGACTCTCACCAGATGCCAGATACCGGTACCTTCGTTTTGGACTTCCCAGCATCCAGGGTCATGAGAAATAAATTTGTTTCCATTACAAATTGCCAGCTGTCTTGGTTCATTTTACTTTGCTATAACAGAATACCTGAGACTGGCTCATTTCTAAAGAAAACTGGAAGCCAGGCACGGTGGCTCGTGCCTGTTAATCCCAGGACTCTGAGAGGCCAAGGTGGGAGGATCACTTCAGGCCTGAAGTTCGAGATCTGCCTGGGCAACACGGCCAGACACTATCTCTACAGAACATTTAAAGATTAGCCTGGCATGGCAGTACATCCTTTAGCTACTTGGGAGGCTCAGGTAGCAGGATCCCACCTGAGTTCAAGGCTGTAGCGAGCCATGATCGCGCCACTCCACTCTCGTCGGCAACAGAGCATCACCCTGTCTCTAAAAACAATTCATATAAATACACCTTTTAAATTAAAAGAAACAATTGGTTTATCTGGCTCACAATTCTGCTGGCTGAAACATTCATTTTTGGGCAACTGCATCTGGTGAGGGCCTCGGGCTGCTTCAACTCATGGTGGAAAGTGGAAGAGGAGCTGGCGTGTGCAACGAGATCACTTGGAAAGAAGGAAGGGAGAATCCAGGGAGGCCAGAATCTTGTGAACAATCCACTCTCCCGCGAACTAATTCATACCTGTGAGAGTAAGAACTCAGCCCAGCAGGATGGCATCACAGGACACTGAATCATTCATGAGGGATCCCTGCCATGACGCAAACACCTCCCCCTAGGACCCACCTCCCAACACTGCAGCACTGGGGATTCAACTTCAACCTGACTCTTGGTGGGGATAAACACACCATATCCAATCCAGAGCACCCAGCCCGTTGTATTTCATGATATAGCGGAAGGACACAGAATAAGATGGGGTCAGCTCTCTCTCCCTGATGAATCGCTCAATCCCCCGGAGCAGGGCTACCTCTGCAACTCCTCCTCACCTCCCCACCATGACAGTCGACGTAGCCCAGAAGGGAGAGAGGCAAGGTGAGAAAATGGAAACCCTGATGATTGCTGAAATGATGACTGTCACTGGCAGCACGGACCTGGTGTGCTTACTGGGCTGACTCAGAAGGTCTGCAGAGAGCATCTGAGTGGCTGCGGAGTCAGACAAATGCATGCATCTCAGGCCACCACCTTAGGACCTGCACAAACTCTCCGCAAGGTGGGGATGATTGTACCTGGCCCACGGCACTGTGTGGAGGATTCAGCAATGGATCTCACCAAGACCTGGTGCTACCAGCTATGAAATGAGCACCAAAGCCCGGCTCTAGGCACTTCACCCACAGCCTTCACAGAGGTGAACTGCTGAAGGGGGTCAGCTCCGATCCCAGCCTGCCTAGGTTCGGGTGCTGGTTCGGATGCTTGTTCTACCTCTTACTGCCTGTGCCACCGTGGCCTAGTTCCCTCTTTGGTGTTCTGCCTTCCAAATTCATAAAGCGGAACTGAAAATGTTGCTAGAGGATGGGTGTGTGGGAGTGGAGGAAGGCAGCTGACATACAGAAATGGGGAAAATACCGTCAGAACCCTAGGAAACATCAGCCAAAGGGCAACGCCTTGAACCCTTTTGAAACCCGAACCCCATGAAGCCCTCCGAGATTCACCGGTCTGCATTTAGGCCTTTGTGTTTCAAGAAGGAATAGCCCTGCTGCTTTTTCCCTTCTCCCCTGGAGCTAGGTCAGTTCAACTGTCAACTCTCTCATGAGATCTCAGCATCAGAACCTAAGACACTTACCTGTTTTCAAGCCACTTCTGTCGGCAGGAGACGCATAGACTTTTGCAGCAAGACAGCTCTGAGGACTACCTAAAACAGACTGACACAAAGCAGAATTTGTTTTCAGTTCAGAGGAGTCACACGGGTACTGGCTGGGTTCACATCTCAGGATTCTGCAGAGGTTAAGAAAAGGAGAGAGATTTAATCATTTGTGCCTCCTGAAATTAAAAGACACACATGTCTAAATCCCAATAAGATGTTGGAAGAACCCAAGGATGCTCTGGTTCTGACAAAGCGGGTGCAAACTGTTGCTCAGGTTCAGCCACCTGGGCCCACCACACAACAAGCAATGGCTCCGCAGCCCCTAAGCCAGGGCACCAGCACCAACACGCAGGGCTCTCACCGTGGGTGGTGGACTCTGCTTCCACGTCTCCTGTGCACAGGAAACCTCTCTTCAAAGTCATGGCCCTGCCTCGCTGGTCTGGATGCTGGTCCAGCTGCAGGGCTCAAATAGTGACTGGGCTGTTCTCTGGTGCCCTCCCTCCCCCGTTCCCAGTCTCCACAGCGTAGAGCTTCCCTCAGTAAACCCGGATCCCCTGCTTGGGGAGATTTCAAGGTAGTCAGCTCAGATCTAATGAGAAACAAACCAATACTGAGGAACAAACCTGAATTCTACACCCATTTTCCATTCCTACATATATTTATTTGGTACTGATGATGAAGAACCCCATCAGAAATTCCTGCAAGGGAGAATACTACTCGGCTGTTAGGGGTATTGCAATATTTACATACATGTAGCTTACCACATACATAAATGATTACACAAACAGTACAGCGGTGAACCAGCCAAGTTCTCATTCCACATCCCTTTCCCACACTGCGTTTAGCTGCCCATTCTTGAAACGATCTCAGGGCAGCACATTGCATTTCAACAGGCCTAGTGCTGCTTCTCAGAGGCAGTCAACTCAATGGTGCAAAAGCACAGGACAGCGACAAGGCATTCACACTACACAGACATGTGATCTCTTACTGACAGCAGGAAGGGAAGAGAGATGGAGATCCCGGGTGGGAAAGCAACAACATGCATCACGGGAGCCACGTGAGATGCAGCGAGGACCGCTGGTATGCAGCGTCCCTTGCCAAGGAATGCCTCACAGCCATCCGAGAATGACAGGCACGAAAGATGAGGACCTTCCTGGGGTCGGTCAAGCATCATGCTGGGAGGATTCCCACGTGTCCCGGCACACAGGTCCTGGCGCTCATCCCAACCACAGCTTGGTGTCTGGTCCCCAAAATGGGCCCACACCCAGGCGCTGCCAACACGGCAGTCCCTTTGGGTCTCCATCCCATGTGGGTGCACGTCTCAGTTTTCCTCTAACCACTGCTTCAGCAGCCTCTGAAACATTATTTTGCTCTCCTGCTGCCTCTCTCGCTGGCGCTTCTCCTCTGTCTCCTGTGGTTGGAGTGCTGCTTCGGGCAGAGGCCCGGGCTGGTTGGTGCCTAGGCTGAGGGTCAAGCCACTGAGGCCCTGCACCAGCGTCTCCCAGGAGGAGGGTTGTGGGGCCCTGTTACTCTCCCCAGGGATCCCAGAAAGATTTGGCCTGTGGCTCTGGCAGTATCGACATTCACATCGGAATCGATTCTGACCTCGGTCACCTAACGGGGAGACTCTGGCTTCCCTCCCAACAGCATAGGGGGCCATGTGATCGCGGTGTCTCCTCCTCACGTGCCGCAGGAATGCTTTCTTCCTCTGAAGGAACTCCAGCCTCTCCCACTGCCGCTCTTCCAGCGTCTTCTCCTCTCTGTACCGCTGGTGGAGCAGCCCCTCTGGGAGAGGCACAGCCTGGCTGGGGCCAGGATCGGGGCTCAGGTTACTGAGGCCCATCATCGGCTGTTCTGAGTGAGAAGGCTGAGAGGACGCTGGATCTTCCTGGGAAGTCTCTGCAGCTGTCATCAGGGAAGATTTGGAAGGTGATGCTGGATTCCGTTTCTGGAGTGGATCCATGGAGGTGTGGTCCCAGCTGGAAGCCCTGCCAGGCCCTTGGGTCCAGAAAAGGAGGTGAAGCTGGAGGGTCTCAGACACGAAGAAGGTAGCGAGGAATGTGTGCGGGCAGAACCCAGACTGCAACACAAGGTGATAAGACCAGAAGAAAACACATGATTATTCATCTTACTCAACCCCTCTGTCCCTCCACTTCCTGTGTGTAGAATGGAGATTATACAGAGACCCTGTCCTAGGCTTCTTCTGAGGATGACGTGAGATCATACATGTCACCAGCTTAGAATATTAATGCCATCTAATAAAGGATTTAGAAATGATACCAACTAATGCATCCACGTGACACGGAGTGCAAAAGGCTGCGATGCAGTTCGACGATGTCAATTCCCTGCTGACACTTTCTAACCCCTTCCCAAGCATCATTGGTAGAATAATCAAGGCGTGACTCACAGATGCTCTGCCCATGAGTGTTCATTTTTCATCCATTCACAAGGGAGACTTTTACTCAACTGTAAGCGTTTGCACCATGGGGACACACCCTTTTGTATGTTCACCTTCCCGACCACTGGGTTTGCATCTAGTCAAAAGGGCTGCTCATGCCTATGGAAATCGTTTCCAAATTCCGAGTGTGGATAAGAATTTATTTTACTAAATAACAGAAGCAAAAACCCCCGGGAGACTTCAAAGAGAAAAACACATAGATGAATTCAATTAATCCAAAAGCTGGTTCTTTGAAGTGATCAATGAAATTGATACACCCGTGGCAGGACAGGCTGGGAAAAAACAGGGCAAAGAAACAAGTTACCAGTTATCAGGAATGCAAGAAGAGACTGCACTCCAGACCCAGAAAACATAAAAGGGTCAATATGGTAAGAACACACACGACTCTACAGATTCATATTCCACAGGTCAGAGGAAATGTAGCACATACTTGAAAACCACAGGCTATGGAAACTCACACAGGATGGATTTCAAACACTGAACTGTGTCACAGTCCTGTATGTTTTAAAGAAGTCGAATTCACAGGCAAACATTTGCAAAACGATCTCTGGGCCGCAACAGTTTCACTGGCCAATTCTACCAAACGTTTAATGAACAAATATCACCAACTTACCCAACTTCTTCTAGGAAACAAAGCAGAGGCAACGTGCCCCACTGATTTTATGAGGCCAGCACCGCAGGGATACCAAGAAAAGGACAGACCAGTATTCTTTCCTAATACAGGCACCAAAGTATTCAACAAAACTTAGTAATTGGAATTCAGCAGTATGTGAGAAGAATACTAAGCCACCATCAAGTGGGTTTTATAGCAGGAATGCAAGGGTTGTTCTTCCCACACCTGAAAATCAATCAATGTAATCCACAGATTGAGAGATAAGATGAAGAACAAAAATGACAGGATCACATTAAGCTACGCAGAAAAACCATTCAATAAGATGCCAAGTCCACTGGTGATATAAAAGCTGTAGCACACTAGGAACACAAGACAACTTCTTCAACCTGAAAAAGGGCGTGTACAGTCAAACCTACAACAAACAAGCCACTTAATGGTCAACGACTGGATGCTTTCTGCCTAAGGATGCGAACCAGGCAAGGACGTCCACTCTCACCACAGCTATTCAACGTCACGCTGGAGGCCTAGTCAGTGCTATAATGCCAGAAGAGTCATGGCACACATCGGAGAAAGCAAGAAACCAAAGTACTCCTTTTCATATATCCTGTGATCGTCTACATGAAACAACCAATGAATCTCCTCCAGACTCTCAGAGCTAGTAAGAGCTTACTGCTCATTAATGAGAGCTTAGCAGCGATACAGGAGAGAAACTCAACACACAGAAAACAATCCTATGAGTAACTGGAAACCTAAATTTAAGAAATAATACTGTTTTACAAAAGCTACAAACACAACGAAATGGTTATGTATAGAGCGAAAATACATGGAAGGGGTCTGCATGCCCAAAACTATTATACGGTAATGAAGAAATCAAAGATGATTTAGTTAAATGGAGAGAAACAATGTGTTCCCATATTTAAAGACCCCAAAAGGTTAAAAGTCCATTGTCCCCAATTTGATCTGGAGAATGAATGCAGTCCCTGCCTATCAGAATCCTTGAGGGACATTTGCATATATAAACAAGCAGATTCTACAATTCACGTAGAATATCTGATGTTTCAAAAAGCAGAAGGGATTTAGAGAGATTATATTATCAGATTTTCAGATTTGCTCTAAAGCTGTAACAATCGAGATTGCTGGCTTACAGGGGTAGACGAGTAGATCCATGGAATAAAATAGAGTCCATGAATCAATCCATCCATAGAAATGTGTCCAATAAGTTTTGACATGGGTGTGAGAGGGAATCCAATGGAGAAGGGATAAGCTTTTCAATGCATGAGGTGGCCTATCCTTATGCAAAAAGATGCACCTCAACCTCAACCTTTACATGCAATTAAGGAAAAAGGGTTCAGAGACCTACAAACCGAAGTTCAATACTAAGACTTTTGGGAGAAACCGCAGGAAGACATCTTTGTGAAGGGAGGCTAGGACGTGACCTGAGATGCATGATCCATGGAAAGGAAAGATGGATGAATAGGAGTTTGGCAAAATTTAAAACTCTGGCTCTGGCCGGGCGCGGTGGCTCCTGCCTGTAATCCCAACACTTTGGGAGGCCAAGGTGGGCAGGTCACTTGAGTTCAGTTGTTCGAGGCCAGCCTGGCCAACATGGTGAAACCCCGTCTCTAATAAAAAATACAAAAATTAGCTGGCGTGGTGGCACATGCCTGTAGTCCCCAGCTACTGGGGAGGCTGAGGCAGGAAAATTGCTCGACCCAGGAGGCAGAGTTTGCAGTGAGCCGAGATCGAGCCACTGCCCTCCAGTCTGGGCGACATAGCGAGCCCCTGTCTCTAGATAAATAGAATAGAATAGAATAGAATAGAATAGAATACAATACAATACAACACAACACAACACAACACAACACAACACAACACAACTTTGGCTGTGTAAGAGCCAGTGTGTTCAGAGAATGAAAATCGAAGTTGCACCACTAGGAGGAAATGTTTGAGAATCACCGACCTGACAGATCTTATATCCAAAATACATGGCGCATTTTCAAAACTCCACAATAAGAAAATCAACACCCCACTAGAAAATGGGGGAAAAACTTGAACGGGAGCACAAGAAACCATATTTAACATCATTCAGCATTAGGGGAATGCAAATTAACACTGTGAAGACTGGCAAGGCCAAGCAAGGAGAACATGTTGGGCGACTGGAACTCTCACACTTCGCAATTGGGAAGGCGAAATGGCACAGCAACTTTGAGAAGGAGTTTGGCAGTTTCTTGTAAGTCAAACAGATGTTGACCATAGGACCCAGCCATCCCACTCCTTGGTATCTACCCTAGAGAAACGAAAACTTAGGTTCACAGAAAAGCCTGCACTGAATTGTAAAAGCAGCTCGACACAAAACTGCCCCACACTGGAGTGAGGAAAATGTCATTCAGTAGAAGGATGGCTGAACACCTGTGGTCTTTCACACAGCGAAACTGCTTTCGTGAAAAAAGAACAGCCTATGACAGAGGCATCTGACACTCATCCAAGATGTTCGTCGGGCCAAAAGAAGGAAGCCCGCCTCACAAGGCCACAAACTGTTTGGTGCCATTGACATAACACTCTCCCCAAGACAAACCTAGAGGGAAGGAAATAGATCACTTTACACCAGGGATGATGGATGAAGAAGGGGTAACCGCAGTGGGGCAGTTCCTGGGAGCACCCTGGGGTGATGGGACTGTTCTGGATCCTGACTGTGGTGGTGGTGGCGACAAGAAAGTATGCCTGTGTCAAAGCTCACAGAACTGTACTCCTGAGGGAAAAAAGTCAATCTTGCTGTAGGTTAAGTGAAAAAACCCAATGGCATATTTTGCAGTAAGGGTATCTCTCTGTATTGTTTTGATAAATACATCTTGGATGAATGCAACCAAAAATTGACATTAAATGCTAAATGGAAACTTTAGATCAGCCTTCCAGGCTCTATTCTTTTGACAAACGTGGAAACCAAGAATTCACCAGTTTTCTTCAGAGGATACTGGTCCTCTGAATGTTTATTCACCAAATCGTGGCTATCAGCACACACTGGGGTAAGAAAGACAGAACCATATCAGAAACAGTTCGAATATGTACTGAACACACACGTACATACTCACAAACACACCCCTCTCAGTTTGGTATTGTTAATATGAAAAATAAAAACCCACTTCACAGGTGAGGATGACAATTTTCTCAAGGTTATATGATTGCCATGGAGAGAACTGGGTTGGAAGCCTACCTAGAATCAGAGCTAGTGTCCCTAACCACTACACTCTATTGGGCCCTCAAAAAACATTCCCACAATGTCACCAGATCAAGACGTCTCTTTCAGCTGTGAGTAAAGAAAAATCCCTCATCAGTCAGGCCTGATCAGAAAGGCAACTCACCACCTCAGCAGGTAGAATGGGATGACGATGGACAGTTGGGGACTGCAATGGCTCCTGGCAAGACTTTTACCTCTAATTCATCCTGCAGGACTCAGCTGAGACAGCATTTCCCCCAGGAGGCCTTCTTCAAGCTCCTAAAATGCCCTGTATTTCCCCTGTCCCAGCCCCAATTCCACTCAGCTGTCAACAGATGGTTATTTCTCTGTCAACCCACTAGCCCAGGGGCTGAGAGAAGACGGGGACTTTGTCTTGTTCACCCATCATAGAGCCTTGAGCCCAGTGGACATTTACAAATATCAAATGAAACAAGGAGGATGTGGGACCCGTGATAAACATCTCACCGAGTATGTCAAGTCAACCCTGCAGATCCATATTTTCCCATGTTGCAAAGGCAGAAATTCCTGCATGGAGAGGTCAAGTAACTTCCCTCAGATCACACAACCACTCAGGGACAGAATTCCTTCCCAGGTCTCCCTGACTGCAGATGCACACACCCTTGGTGGCATTGTGTCTCTGGGTGTTCAGCCTCCCCTGACACCTAAACGAGAAAGTAATCCTGAGGGAAAAGTTCAGACAGTAGAGTCCTAGGGGCTGGCCTGCGTGTCCACAGCTGCCCGGGGATCGGGTGCAATGCTGCTACTCCTTACCGTCACCTTCTCCTGGCCAGTTCTGTTCCCATGCCAGAAATGCTGCACCGAACGTACCTCTCTCACTCCCCACTCTCATTCACCTCAATTCTCCTGTGCAGAATAAGAGAACAGCTAAGCAAGCAAATCTAGACTATGCCCTGAAGATGAGCGCCAGGAAGAGCTTTGTGTTTCTTTTCAAAATTAAGCCAATCCCATGTGATGTTTTTTTCAGTCTTCCTCAATAATATGAGATAATAAAATGCACTTATTTCAGTTTAAAGACACGGATTTCATTTAATAATCCCAATTAAATATGGACTTTTTTTTTTTTTTTTTTTGAGACAGAGTCTCACTGGGTTGCCCAGGCTGGAGTTCAGTGTCATGATCTTGGCTCACTGCAACCTCCGTCTCCCAGTTTAAAGCAATTCTCCTGCCTCAGCCTCCGGTTTAGCTGGGATTACAGGCACCCACCACCACACCCGGCTCATATTTGTATTTTTAGTAGACACGGGGTTTCACCATGTTGGCCAGGCTGGTCTCGAACTCCTGACCCTGTGATCTGCGCACATCGGCTTCCCAAAGTGCTGAGATTACAGGCATGAGCCACCACGCCCGGCCGCAAGGACTTTTTTCTAGAAGTGGCAAAATCCTACAGCAAAATGACTAAGATCTGTGCAAGTTCTCTGGGTGCTGAAAACTGTGCTCCTAGTCTTGCACCATGTCATGGCAAAGGAATCTAACTCCTAGCCACGCAACGCCACACAGGTTGAGGAAAGAGTGTCCTACACACAACTTGCAGACGTTCTATATTTTTTATGCCTACACAGATTATCTCTATCCTACTGGGTCTGGAGTGGAGGAGATACAATTCTTAGCAGCTTTGTAACAAAAGAACAGGTAGTCAGTAAAGCCAGCAATGCCCATTTTTAAGAAACAAAGAAGAAAGTGAAGACGGCAGGGAAGCGTGGTGCTGGCATCAGGGGTCTCCCAGCAGATGAGTACACAGAAAAGCAGCAGGAGTACAACAGGGAGTCCAGGGAGGGGCACAGGGGAGGGACCAAGAGGAGTGGCCAGAGCAGCAAGAGAAGACAAGCAGCAAGTCAGCTCTGGCGAGAATGGAGCTTACCTAGACTCACCTAAGGCAGTCAGGTCGCTGGGTTCACAAGGTCGATACTGTGGGTGTAGGCCGAGTGACTGTTACACCTTTCACCTACAAAAGAAAATAACCTCACTGGCCAGGTCACATTCCTCCAGGTATTTACTGAGGGTCCACTCCATTCAGTGATACCTTCAGTGAATTATCAAATGCAGCCCCATCCCAAGGACACATCTCAATCTGAGGAATAAAATATTGTTCAAGGAGCCAGGAATGGTGGCTCACGCCTCTAATCCAAGCACTTTGGGAGGCTGAGGTGGGAGGACTGCTTCAGCCCAGGAGTTTGAGGTCAGCCTGAGCAACAGGGCGAGACCACCATCTCCACAAAAGTATTCTAAAAATTAGCCAGGCATGATGCTGCACACCTATGGTCCCAGCTACTAGGAAGACTGAGGTGGGCCGATCACTTGAACTCAGGAGGTTGAGGCCAATGCAGTCCAGCCAGGGTGACAGAGTGAGACCATCTGAAATCACAAAACAAAATAAAAAGACAACTATGGCAGGCATGAGACGGGGGTACTTCTGACACAGAGGAAGTCAAAACCACCATAGCCCAGGTGGTCAGGAACAGCTTCTCCCAGGGCATGCTATGATATATATTATCATCCCCAGTTGCAGATGAGGTAACAGGATCAGAGGTTAAGCAACTCACTCAAGGTCACACACCTAGGGAGTGGTGGTGACCATTTCTCACTGAGGTCTGCTGAAATACAAGTCACTTCACTATTTGTGACACCAATCTCTCTTTATATTGTCACCCATTTTAATTCGCATTAACTGACATCTACTTACCTGCGGCTCTCCTTACCTTCATATTCTCATAAGCGGCTAAATATGGTGTAGATTTCATTTTAGCACATCAGGCCCTTCCCTTAAAGAACCTAAGTTTCCCCTGCCAGGCACGAATGCCCAGCCCAGAAGTGAACACTTATCTCAAATTAATCTTGCAACCACACACTAAGGAAAGGAAATGGATTACTGCCATGTAGAGATTTAATTTGGGTATTTCACAAATTCTGAACTACGATTTGAAATGTAACCACTGTCCAACCAGAAACAGTAAAAACTGCTTCCCTATGAAAAGTATTCACGGGAAATTTTATTAAATGCCAAAGCATTCCAGGTTAAGACACACTGCCCGTTTTACAGGGAGTTGTTGAGATTCTGCTCCTAAGAATACAGTAGTCCTTTCTCTCTCCACTGCTAGCGCCCTAATAAGCTCAGCCAGCAAGGCCATTCGCTTTTCCTTTTGCGAGCAAACACACCAAACTACCCTCACACCCACGCACAAATCCAACGCACCCAACAGGGATACGTCAGTAGAGGGAAATGGTATTGGAGATGCAGATGGAAATCTGTGGCTACTCAGAGCACCACATTTCTGATGGCGCAGAGGGTTACCGCCCAGGGTCGCCTGTACTCCAGCAAGGTGGACGGCGGAGAGGCCCTCCTTCTCCAAACATGAGACCCTGCAGCTTGTGCGGCTACTGGACACAAATGGCCTGGACCATTCATTGCGCACGAATGCAGCAATCACAGCGCCCATTAAACGCATGTCTAGTCATATTTCACGTTACAACCGTCCCTCTGTCACACGTCGGAGAAAGGGTTTGTCGGACGGTGTGTTTCAATAGGGGCAATACAGTCCTCCTTGAAAACCCTCGAGTCTCCGTCTCCTGCTGTGCGGTGGGAGAGGAGGTGGGGAGGGAGGTGATGCCAAGGACACGGTGATTTCTGAACCCGCTGAACACTGATCCTAGCCCAAGTGTAGTCCCGCCGGCTACGAATGCCCGCGGAATCCTCTTTCTCCGCTGAAAAAGGCCACCCCCAAGCAGGGAAAGAGAACGACGCCACCCCCAGAGTGCACGACCGCCATTCCCACATCGGGGAGATATGGACGACGGGGAAAATCACCCGCTTCCTTCGAAATCCCCGCTCCCGGCCGGCCCAACCCAGGGATTCGAATCCCAAGACATCCTGGCCTGTGCTAGGGACAGTCTCAGTCTCGGCCTCTCGCTCTGTCTCTCTGGAAGTCTCTCTCCCACCCCGCGCCCTCAGTCTCTCCCGCGCGCTCGCTCGCTCTCTGTCTCTCTCGGGCTCTCTCACGCGCGTTCTCGCTCCGGAGCCGCTTCCCGCCGTCCAGGCGCCAGCGCGGCGCCTCGTTTCCTCCGCCCTGGAAACGCAGCGCCGCCCGCTAGTAATTGAAGGGTTAAGACCATCGAGAGGAGCCGCCCTCCGGCGGGCTAGACGTGCCGCAACGCGGAAGGGGGCGTTGGAGAGGATGTGCTAACGTCACAAGGATGCGACGCCGCTGAGAAACTGGACCTTTGATTGGCTGCCGCGGACCGCCAGCGAGCCGGGAGAGGGAGCGAGTGGGTGTCTGCGCGAGAGCGGTTGGGTGGCTTCTTGCCACCCACGCCGCTCGGGTGGGCTGCGGGGGAGAAGGCGGGAATAGGTCATTCCTTCCGGAGGTGCGCGGCGGCGTTCCCGGAGCGGCCCTCTCTGAAGCGTGGCTCGTGGACGGGCCGAATGCTTCCGGAGGCCATGGGAAGAGACTCCCTGTAGCGGACGTGACTTCAAGGGCGAGGAATGTGGGAACTGGGCTGGAGGGTTGGGAGGAGGCCGACTTCTCCTGTGATTGGCTGAGAGTTTTGAGCTAGGGCGAGCCCCTGAGAACCGACACCTGCTGTTTCTTTTCTTTTTTTTTTTTTCTTTTTTTTACTGTTTTTGCATGAATGATACATGCACCTTGGTAAAGACAGAAACCAAACAATACAAGACATTGAAATTATTCAGGCTACTGCCTTAGGGAGAGCGCCCCAGAAGTGGAAATCACACTGTCGGGGTAACCGGGGCGGGGCGGGGTGTCTTTTACTTTCATAGGAAGGAGTAGACCTGTTTTAGTGGGAATATTTATGGGGCAGGGTTTTTGTTGTAATCAGCGGAAGTCTCAGCCAGCTTAACAGGGAATGTTTCTCTCTGTGCCTAGCTACTTCTAGGAGGACAGACTTCCCGTCCAAGTGAATTATTCATGAGACAAAAGAACAAGGACTGGTGGGATCTGCTCTCTGAGAGTCATGGCACAGAGTGGACAGACAGCATCCCTTATCTAAGTCTCATGGAGAATAATTGGTCCCGTGTGGTCAATGACTTCCCAGAACACGAAAATGTACAGAGATTTCTTTACCGTGGCGTACTTCAGGAGTCAGGTGACACGCAACAGTGTCTATCCTAGCAGATACATGGATAGTAGATTCCTTTTTAACCCTGGAAGAAGCCACCTCGTGAACAGCTGTTTATGAAGGAAGGAAACATGAATCATTATCCCAGAATATTATTTCATTTTACAGATGAAGTAACTGAGCCACAAAGAGGTTAAGCAACCTCCCCAAAGTCATACAAGAAATAAATGGTGGAGTCTTGATTTAAATCCAGGTGTCTGTGACTTCATCCTCTTCATGCTGTGCAGCCATACACTGTCATTTCCAAATCCGCACGTGTGGCTCGATTCTCTCCCTGAATCTACAGATTTCTTCCGCCAACTGACAACCCCACAGGCCCGTTGGACTCACCTCCTCCCATCCAGTATCCTCAGCAGTTGGAGATGGCTCCCCAGAGAAGAGAGTGTTAGAGATCCTGGGTCCCAAAGGCCCTACCCAGCCCCTGGAGGGAGAGGTGGGCTTCAAGAGGAAGTTTAGAAGATTTGAAGGGAGAGTTTATTTGTCTGAGGGACAGGCTGATGGGCTATTACAGCACACACGTGATAATAGACACCTGTTACTTTGAATTTATGTATTTACTTTTTTTTAGTATTGGCAATACATGCTGAATGGTGATGATGCCCAAAGCAGACAGGTAAGATCAAGCAGCCACTGTATGGGCAAGTCGAGACGTTCCCATTTTACTTGGGAAGACCTGACAAGAAAATACCACTGCAGTATAAAAGGAGAACCTTCTCCTAGACTCAACAAATGAAACAAATTAGTCATTTTTTCTAGTTATTCTTATTCTCCTATTACAGATGAGGCACGGTAAGCACAGGGAGGTTAGGTAAGCTCTGCGAAGTCATTCAAGTCATAAGTCGTTGAGTCCCATAGCAAGTACTACTCAGCATGTCCCAAAGTGAACCCACCCATCCCCACTCTCCTGTGCTGCCTGACTCAGTGACAGGCACCACCCTCTACCCAGCAGCTTGGGCCAAAGACCTTGAAAGCCATCTTTGATTGCTGCCTCTCACCACCCCCACAGTTGACCAAGCCTGGCCAGTTCGACCTCCCAAGTTTTTCTAAGTGAGACCTTGACACTGACTCCTCTCCATCACCACAGTAAGTTCCCTAGTTCAGTCACCCTCATCTCCCTCCTTGAGGACCACCACCAATTCATAGCTCATCTTGCTGCCAGTCTTGACCCCTTCCCACCCATTCTCTGTCGCAGTGAGTGGGGCACCTTTCTTAACTGCTAATCTGGTCATGCCAAACCTTTTCAAATTCTATTAGGGCTGCCTGCTGCCCTTAGGATAAAGTCCAGCCTCCTGGATTAGGGATATCAGGCCCCGGCTACCACCAGGCCTCTCTCTTTCTAGCATGCATGCTCACTTTCTCGCTGTCTCTCATGTCCGCCGCCTCACACCCGCCCTTCCCTCTGTCTGGCCTGCACTTGCTCCATCACCCGCTGCCTGATTCCTCCTTACCTTCAGCTCTCAAGTGAAGGAGAGCAAATTATATTTTGCCTAAGGAGCACGTAATCAAAAGGCATGCTTAGTGGGTTTGATATTTTTACTCAATAGCACATGATGGGGATTCATGAAAATTCCCCCAATGGGCCAACCAGTTGGAATGTCACCTGAGAGTAGGGATTTTGGGAAAAGTTTACTTGCAAAGACTAGGATGCAGGAAGATAACTGAGGAAGGTGACAGGTTCATTTGCCTGACTATAGCAACCTTCACTGTGTGTGTATAACAACATGTTATATAAATACACACATAAATATATTGTATATATACAATAAAAACATAAAAAATAATAAAGATACACAACATAGATCTCTCCTTCATTCTTATAGACTCATCAGGTGTGAATGTGGAGTTTGGAATTGTAGTCCCAGGTTCAGCACCATGAAGTGATGTGGGCTGAGGACCTGCTTCACAGCTAGTTCTTCCAGCCATAGAGTGAACTGTGAGGCTTAGCTTCATTCACTACAGCCTGTTATTTCAGCTCCTAGCATTGCACACCTGAATATGAACAGAAGTGTCTGCTTTGGACATGTGGACAATGAAAGAGAAAAGATGGGAATGGCCCTGGTCCTGCCACCATCAGCCCAAGCCCCAAGCCTGCCTGGAGGGTAGACTGGACTCCCACTGTCCCAGCACGCTGGCCTGCACACTGATGTACCCCTAACATGGCACAGTGTGAATGGCTCTTCCTGGAGCCTGGCTGTTGAGGACCTATTGTGTGCTACTCACGTACAGTGTTGATTTCCCAAAGACCCAGAGAGGTAAGTATTAAACTCCCATCTACGGATAAGGGACCAAGTTGAAAGAGGTCAGGGCACTGAGGCAGAAAAGGCTGGATCTGGGACTCACATGCGGGCTGTGTCAGACTCCAAAGCCAGGCATCTTTAAACTCACGACAACGTACTTTGCTTATGCTCCCCTTGCTGAGCTGCAGATATTATTCCGTGATGGGACAGTAAGCCTGGTCCCAACACTATGTCCACCTGTGAGATCCAGGCCCCTGGCAGGGCAAAGCCACCCTGAAAAGTTCTAACACAGTCCACAGGAGCTGCCCTGGAGTCCCTTGCCTCAGAGCTACCAGTCGAGTTTAGCTTCTAGCTCTCCCCCAGGAGGCGCTTTGCCCTATCACAGAGACACTTGCAATCCACCCCTGCCCTAAATTACGTCTCCGTCAGCCTCACTTTATTTAACAGATAAGAAGAATCTAGAGGCAAACAGAGCAGAGGCAGCATTAGTGGCTGCAGCACAGCTGTGGAGTTGATCAGACTCCAAATGTGGTGTGGAAATCAACAGGCTGAGAATGGGAATCTGGTTCCTCCTGTTCTTCGGCTCTCTGGACTGTAAGCTGTGCAGAATCAAAGTGCCTGCCGCAAAACCTCCCCTCTTCTGAAGAGTCTGTCCTGACCCAACCCTTGCACACACACATCCCTCAGGTGAGGGTAGCACACAGGTGTGCTCCTAGGAGACTGTGGGTTGAATTCTGCCATGACTCTCCTTACCATCCCCACCCCAGTGTGGGGGTCATCTGCCAGCAAGGATACAGTCGAAAGCATCCCCCTGTCCCCAGAGTGTCCGGTCAGCACTCAGAACGAGTTTATTTGGTTAATAAAGGAATTTCACCCAGAGTACTTGGTCAGTAATGGTTATGATTGTAGCAGCTCTGTGTGCATTAGAAATGCTCCAGGAGAATCGAGTGAACAGAGGACATCTGTGCAATGAGATTCTCTTCCCCTGGAGTCAGGGAGGAGGGTTGTAACTTTCCTCTCTTCCCTAATTCCAGAACTCCTAATAAAAGAGGCTACAAAATTATTTATTCATTTATTTATTTGAGACAGAGACTCACTCTATTGCCCAGGCTGGAGTGCAGTGGCACAATCTCAGCTCACTGCAATCTCCACCTCCTGGGTTCAAGCGATTCTCCTGCCTCAGATCCCAAGTAGCTGGGATTACAGCAGCACGCCACTGCACCCGGAAATTTTTTTGTATTTTTTGTAGAGACAGTGTTTCACCATGTTGGTCAGGCTGTTCTCGAACTCCTGACCTCAAGTGATCTGCCTGCCTCACCCTCCCAAACTGCTGGGATTGCAGGCGTGAGCCACCGCACCCTGCCAGAATTTTTAAATATGTCTCGGCCAGTGTGTTACTCCATCAGGCTCGGCTGTGACCTCCCAGTGGGACAGCAGCGATGGGTTCACCAAACTCTCAGAGTACCCTAGGGCAAGTGCATGTGGGCCTCCCCCAGGGTCTATAGGGAAAGAGGATTGTTGACTGGGTTCAAGCCTCCTAATCGAGGATGTGGTTCTGTTGCTACAACACAGATGTCCACGGCAACAAGGACATGAACACCCAGATTAGCACGTCAAGTTGGGGTGGGCTGCGCCAGCCCCCTTGCCTGTCCTAGCTCATTGCCCAAGTCATCCTGGTTCTGACTGCTCCTGCCCAGGTCCCTCTGTCGCCTGAACTCTACAGGCTGCACAGACATGCTTTTGGCATCTGTGGCCCTTCGTTGTCCCTTTCCGTGTCACTGGCAGAGCAGAAGCATACCTGGCCCAACAGGATCAAGTCCCTGTCACCGTGGCACCTCCAGCCTTCTGTTCAGCTTCCTGCCGGTGCACAGGTGTCCTTGTGGCATCTGTGCTGTGTCGGACCGACTCAGCCTCTGACTTTTTTCCAACTGTTCCTTCTGTCTGGAAGGCCTTCACCACAGATATCTACTTGACTGACTCCTCCCCCTTCACATCTCTGTCAAACTGTCACCTTCTCAACCCAGCCTACCCTGGTCACTCTGTGTTATAATTAACCTACAGCCCACCCAGTTCCTCCCCCTATTCCCAGTCCCTGTACCATGATCTGTATATTTTTTTCCTTTTAACACAGCCCCCGTCACTTTTGTAAACTAAAAATAAAATTCTAAGCCCCACTCCCCAATCATCTGAATGGACCCTCTTGGCCAAAGCTACTCCAAAGCTAGCCTGAAAAAGTAGTGCAGGCCATGATGGGAAGGGTGGGTCAGACATGTGTCATTACACGCCTCTCCCTATGGAATTCAGGCACAACTGACCAGCATTTATGTTAAGGCAGAGATCTTAAGACTATGGCAATAAGACACCAAGTTCCAGCCTGACTAGTATAGCATCACATGACAAATAGGCCCTGAAAGAAGTCAAAGTATTTCACCCAACAATATATTTCTTCGACACATTTTGAAATAGGCCTACAAAACTATCTCTTGTGAGGAAGTCTACATTCTGTAGAGAATCCCTTTCCCTTTCCAAGTCTTTTTCCTGGTCTAGGAGAGAATTAGCTAAGAGTCCAGCAACTTTTAAGGTCTGATAAGAAACATTTACAGTCTATTCCCTCTGAAGCCTGCTACCTCGGGACTTCATTGGCATAATAAGAACCTTGGTCTCCAAAACCCCTGATCTTAACCCAGACACTCCCTCCTATGGATTGGAGGTCTTTAGATAAACTCAAGCAATTGCCAATCAGAAAATCTTTGAATCCACTTATGACCTGTAAGACCCCATCCCCCCACACCCACCAACTTGTAGTTGTCCCGCCTTTTCAGAATGAACCAGTGTACGTCGTACATGCATTGATTGATGTCTTATGTCTCCTAAAGTGTATAAACCGAAGCTGTACCCTGACGACCTTGGGGATGTTTCGTCAGGACCTCCTGAGGTTGTGTCAGGGGCACGTCCTTAACCTTAGCAAAATAAACTTCTAAATTGATTGAGACCTGTCTTGGGTACATTTTGGTTCATAACTTGTAACATTTCCTAGATTCCCTTGTGGAGGGTTTGCTGTCTGCCACCTACCACGTCTTCTTTGGGGAATGTCAGATCCAGGGCAGGGATTTCTGTTGATTTGATTCCCTGAGGTATCCCCAGACCTCAAGAAGTGTCTGGCATGTAGAAAACCTTCTTACATATTTATTGCCTGAAGGAACACATCTGCCTCCCCCACTAGACTGTGAGACCATTCAGGGTCTCATTCTCCCCCGTGTGACGGAGCCCTCTATGCATCCTTGCGTCATGGTGCAAAGAGCCTCACAAAATAACAGAATTAAACCATGCATGTCTTAGAGACAGAGGGGACATTCTGGGGGTAGTTTCTACTTTCTTCAGCACAACACACATTTCTCTTGAATGGTCTGTGCCCATTACTCCTACATTCCAGCTGAGACGGTCTCAGGCCCACGCCTCCCCCTGGCCACAGATGGCCTCTACCTGCATCCCCTCCCTTCCCTAGCCCCGAATTCTGCATTCAGAAGCTCTGTGTGTGTGCAGGAAAGGGCTGAGATGCCGCTCTGTAGATCCTCATCATGTAAAGGTGAAGTTAAGCTCTGGGAAAAAGATTCAAACAGCTAGAGGCTCTTGCAATCCCACCAGGGCACAGCGGATCTCGGGTTTGACGCATGTGTTCTGGAGAGATGCAAGAGGGACATTGTGTCCAGGTTATTTTCTGGGTGTCAGTGACGTCTAGCAGGAGACAGACCACATAACCCAGGAACACACGGGCAGGTCCTGTTCATCCCCGAGAGAGAGGGTCCCTGCTCTGTGTCGTTTGTCAGAGACACAGAAGAAACTCCTCCCCACAGTGAGATCTCCACAAGTGGTGCTGATGGAGACCTGTGACTCTCAAAGCAGTTGCATGACTCCAACCGCAGGGGTGGCTGTGAAGGAAGCTGGCCGTGTAAACTCAGGGGTTTAGATAAGTAAGCCTGGCTGTGGCAGACTGGAATGGACGAGTCTGAGAAAGTCAACTCGAGACAACCTCTCACTGACTGTACAGGGTGAGACCCAAATATCAGGAGAAGGTCATGAACATCTCATGTCTGAACTTTGCTGTGTGACAGTGTCTCTTATGCTGGAGATGATCTCCCAAACAGCTTAGACGTTTCAATCCCTGGAACACGGAACCAAAGACAGACCAGGCCTCCCTCCAAAACATACATCTCCTACCAGCTCTGAAACGTCCTACCCTGGACACACACTCTCAGATACCTCAGGGACCTCACAGGGTGGGTCACAAAGCCCAAGAGACCCCAACGACATAGAAAACCCAGATAACAACCCAGGAATGAGCAGCTCAGAGACCTCAAACCTGGACACACAACACTGAACAGTTCGCAGAACTCAGACCCCTCCGAGAACTCAGTGAAGGAGGACACAGACACTCAACCTGCTCATAGATGTCAGATTCTAAAATTCAGACCCACGTGCATGTGAGCAACTTTAGAACCTGTGATGTAGAAACCCGATTACCTCACGGACCTCACACCCTGGACCCAGAAGCCCACAAAACCATAGTGCGTACACCCTGAGATGCGGACACGGAAACAGTTGAGGGGACCAAGACAGGGAACACAGAGGCCTTAGGCACAATGTTCCCTGCAACAAACACCTAGGAGACCTCAGAGTGTGCACTCCCGCAGGACCACAGGACTCCAGTGTCGCATCTCCAGCATTTCCTCCAGCGCTCTGAACACAGTCCGGGTTTAATCAGTGCCTGGTGGGATGCTCTCTGACTGAAGAATCCAGCTCCTTAGCTACGCTCACCCAAACACCTGTCCCTGCTTAATGCCTAAAATCCCATATTTAGGCTGGGCACAATGGCTTCCTCCTGTAATCCCAGCTTCTCGAAGGCTGAAGTGGGAGGATCAGTTCAGGCCAGGAGTTCAAGACCAGCCTGGGTGACATAGTGAGACCCTGTCTCCAGAAAAGAAAAAATAGTAAAACCACAACGAGTTATCATCTCACACAGTTACAGTACCTGTTATCAAAAAGACAAAACAAACAAACAAACAAATGCTGGCAATCTCACCCAGCTAGAATGCCTATCCTCAAAAAGACAAAAAATAACAAACACTGGCAAGGATGCAGAGAAAAAGGAACTGTCATACCCTATTGGTGAGAATTTAAACTAGTAGAGACACCATGGAGAACAAAAGGGAGGTTCCTCCAAAAACTACAATAGAACCACCATATGATCCAGCAATCCCACTACTGGGCATTTATTCAAGGGAAAGGAAATCAGCATATCAAAGAGACGTCTGCACTCCCACATTGATTACAGCACTATGCACAATAGCCACACTATGGAATCAGTCTAGATGAATGGATGAAGAAAATGTGGTACACGTACACAATGCAATACTTTTCAGCCCTAAAAAAGAATGAAATTCTGTCATTCTCAGCAATCCTGGGTGGAAGTGGAGGACTTTATGTTAAGTGAAATAAGCCAGGAACAGACCTGAGCGTCAGCTCTTGGTCTCCGCCACGGAGCCTCAGCACAGCATGACCAGCTGCTTCAGCCTCCAATTTAGCTGCCTCTGCTTCATTCCCTTTCAAAGGATCTTAAACACCACATGCTGTCACTCATATGTGGAAGCTAAAAAATGCTAATCTCATAGCAATAAAAAGTAGAACAGAGGATACTAGAGGCTGGAAAGGGTAAGGGGTGGTGGGGATAGGGAGAGATTTGCTAAAGGATACAAAATTACAGCTTGATAGGAGAAGTAAGTTACAGTGTTCCACAGCATTGTAGGATGACTATAATTAACAACAATATATTATATAGGCTGGGCGTGGTGGTGCACACCTTTAATCCCCGCACTTTGGGAGACTGAGGTGGGCGGATCATCTGAGGTCAAGAGTTTGAGACCAGCCTAGTCAACATGGCGAAACACCGTCTCTACTAAAAATACAAAAATTAGCCAGGCGTGGTGGCGGCTGCCTGTGATCCCAGCTACTCAGGAGTCTGAGACAGGAGAATCGCTAGAGCCTGGGAAGTGGAGGTTGCAGTGAACTGAGATTGCGCCACTGCACTCCAACCTGGGTGACAGAGCAAGACTCTGTCTAGAAAAGTTAAACAAACAATATATTGTATAGTTTCAAATAGCTAGGAAGACATTGAATATTCCCAACACAAAGAAATGATGAACGTTTGAGATAATCCATATGCTAATTACTCTGCTTTGATCACTATACATTATATGTATGAAAATATCACTACTTATATATGTGTATATATATGTACAATTATGCCAATTTATAAAACAAAAACAAAGAAGAAATACTATTGATTTTTGCATGCTGGTATCTTGTACCCTGAATCTGAAGTATTGTGTTATATTGAAAAGAACTACAGCAACAACGCAACTGAAGGCCAGTTCAGCTACTGAAAAGATTGATTCAAACCCCAACACCAATGCCCTGGCAGAAAAAGAAAAGAAAAGAGGACACACTACATACAGAGGAACAAATTTAAAGTCATCCATCAGACTTCTCATCGAATCTGTGCAACCCAGAACTTTCTAATCAGCACAAACAATTTTTTTAAATTAAGGTGACATAAACATGTTTACACAAACAGGTAAACAAACAAAAATGGGGGGAAAAGTCATTGTCAACAGATTTGTCCTACAAAACATGTTAAAGGAAGTTCTTGGGTCAGAAGGAAAATAGAAGGAAAGTTGGATCTACACACAGAACTTCACAGTGCTGGACACGGAACAATTGTGGGAAAGTACGAGATGTTTTTTTTTTTTTTTTTTTTTTTTGGAGATGGAGTTTTCCTCTGTCGCCCAGGCCAGTGTGCAGTGGCACGATCTCGGCTCACTGCAACCTCTGCCTTCCAGGTTCAAGGGATTCTCCTGCCTCAGCCTGCTGAGTAGCTGTTGACTACAGGCACACGCCACCAAGCCTGGCTAATTTTTTTGTATTTTAGTAGAGACGGGGTTTCACTATGTAACCCAGCCTGGTCATGAACTCCTTAGCTCAGGCAATCCACCTGCCTTGGCCTCCCAAAGTGCTGTGATTATAGGCGTGAGTGGCCGATTTTTAAAAAATGTTTTTAATTTTCTTATTTAGAAGAAAGGTCTCCCTATGTTGCCCAGGCTTCTCTCAAACCTCTGGGCTCAAGCAATCCTCCTGCCTCAGCCTCCCAAAGTGCCAGGATTACAGCCATGAGCCACCATGCTCAGTCAAAATTTTTTTCTTGTAGCTAATCTCTTTAAAAGAAAATTGACTGTCAGATAGTAACAATGTATTATGGGGTTCTGACATAGGTAGAAATATAATGTAAGACAACAATAGCAGAAAGCTGGCAAGAAAGGAAATGGAAGCATACAGCTGTAAGAGTCTTACAGTGTACATGAAGTGGTAGGATATTACTTGAAGTCTGGCAGGAATTTTTGCATTTTATGTGTGAGATCAGTAGATTGACCATTATCCTACAATTTGACATAAACTCCACGAGGGCAGGGATGTGTCTTTTTTTATCGTATGCCCCAGACACTCAGCACAGTACCTAGAACATAGTTGGGGTTTGGTAAATGACTGTTCAACAAATTAAGTCTTTTTTTTTTTTTTTTGAGACAGGGTCTTACTCTATGGCCCAGGCTGGAGTGCAGTGCCCTGATCATGGCTCACTGCAACCTCCGCCTCCTGGGCAGAGGAAAGCAACTTTATTTCAGAGAGCCAGCAAGCTGAGACGATGATGGACTAATGTCCTGTGGAGCCATCTTAAGAGGCGTGAATTTCAGGCTTCTTTTTACATTGGGCAAGGGAGAATCAGGAAAGCATGAGGTCAGGAGAATGGTGACCACAGACATCTAGGCATCAACGGGAGCCCGGGGAGGTTGCAAAACATCTTTGTCCTTGGTCAGGTCACAGTGCTCCCATAAACCTTTCACACAACATTGCCGCTTGCGTGTATATCCTTCTCATCTCCTCAGGACTGGATTCTGAAAGGGACTATTATCCTTGCTTTGAAGTTAAACCCTACACTAAATTCCTCCCATAGCTAGCTTGGCCTACGTGCGGGAATGAGCAAAGGCAGTTACGTGGGGGAATGAGCAAAGGCAGTTACGTGGGGGAATGAGCAAAGGCAGTTACGTGGGGGAATGAGCAAAGTAGTTACGTGGGGGAATGAGCAAAGGCAGTTACGTGGGGGAATGAGCAAAGGCAGTTAGCTTCTCAGGTGAGAAGCAAGACAGAGCAAGCCCTGGTCAATTTCTCTCACTGTTTCGGGTGCACCCTTCCTGTCTGCTAAACACACACACACACACACATTCCCCTGGCACTGATTCAGATCAGTGGGCAGCTTCTGGGCAGCCACCCTGACCTGCATTAGGAGGCTGAAAGGCATGGGAACTTTAGCTCGAGGGTGGCCTCAAAGCTTCCTGAAGGTGCCACAGCATGACGCACGGCTGGGCTGAAGAGCTTTCTGGGTCTGTGGGTTGTAAGAGCCAGGGCCTTCATAGCTTTATGCGGGAAGTGCCCCCTCGTCACAGCTTTTGGCGAATCTTCAGAATGCTCATCCGTAGGTGCAGTCATTCCCGCAAACACCTCAGGCCAGGGAAGCTTCTCACCACAGTAATGGAGCACACCATCGTCTTAGCAGAAGAACAAACCTAGGAAATAGAAGCCTACCCACTTGTGCAGTAGTAATGTAATATATCACATTGGCATTCACTCCCGCAATTCTTTCAGGGAATGACCCAACCCAGCCCTGCTCATCCCAAACTAATAATCATAACAACCTATACGTGCCTCTCGCTTTGCACTGATGGCGTCATTGGGGGAGCGTTGAGTCTAACTATTGCACTATGTGTTTTCTCCGTTTCCCTGATCTGAAACTGTAGGCTTCCAGATACCAAGACAGATGCCCCAGGCCACTCTCTGAAGTGATAATGCTGCAGGTGGGCCAGGCCTTGACCTCAGTACAGCTCACCAGCAGCAGCGCCTTGCCAGGGCCAAGAGCCACCCAATTGTGTTGCTGGAGCTGAAGGAGAGGAAAGGTCTAAAGAGACGTCATAAAGATCTCCATCTCGATAGCACAGCAGCCTCCTCTTACGGACATGCGGGTGTTTTGGTTTCTTTCAACATGTACCAACTGTGGCATTTTTCAGGATGCCTGGGGTCTTCAGCTAACCTTCCATCCACACCACCCTGCCTCCCCCACTGCCCCTCTCTACCCTACCCCAAACCTTCCTTCTGTTTTAAATGCTGCCCCCGAGGATCACTGACTGGTTTTCCTCCTGATAAGGATATCAAAACACCTTTTACCCCTAATCCTCAAGATACTTAGAAGAATGAATCTTCGGAACATCTATTTTAAAAATTATTGGCCAGGCACGGTGGCTCATGCCTGTAATCCCAACACTTTGGGAGGCCAAGTCGGGTGGATCACAAGGTCAGGAGTTCAAGACCAGCCTGGCCAACATGGTGAAACCCAGTTTCTACTAAAAATACAAAAATTAGCCAGGCATAGTGGCACATACCTGTAATGCCAGCTACTCGGGAGGCTGAGGCAGGAAAACTGCTTGAACCCAGGAAGCAGAGGTTACAGTGAGCCAAGATCGTGCCACTGCTCTCCAGCCTGGGCAACAGATCAAGACTCCATCTCAAAAAAAAATTATTAGAGAAACAGTGGCTGAGTGATAATAAGGAGGAAAACGCAAGTAAAACAGTGAAAGGAATGTTATTTCAAAATGATCGAGTTTCCCACTTAGAGAACAACACTTCATATGTGGTGCATTCCCTTACAGGCTTTTTTCTATGGATGTTTTTTAAAATTATGAGATTGGAGAACAAGTAGTGTGTTTATAATACTGCATCTGTTGTTTTATTTAATATTATACCAAAGCTATTTCCCATAATGACAGTGACAAGGATATTGCTGCTAACACCCATGGTAGCAAACACATACAGAAAGCTTGATATGGAACAGAGGCCATCTTTGTGCTTTCCTGGTATTGACTCATCACCCTGTAATATCAAAATATGACTATATTTTAAAATTATATAAATAGGTATATATAATAACAGTCACTTAGTGTGTTGTTAATGTTATCGTCCCTTATTACAGAATAGGAAACTGAGACACATAGGTTAAGAGACTAAGAAACTTGCCCAAAGTCACATTGCCTGCAAGGGCAGGGACAGTAGTTTTCCCAATGCCTGTGGCACTATGTGTATATATATACACATATGTATATATGTATATATACACGATATATATGTACATATATGTATATATACATATATGTATATATGATATGTATATATATAAATGAAGAGAGAGAGAGAGTGCACTAAAAACATCTGCCCAGAGTAAGTATCCACAAGTATGAGTTTTTATTCTCACATCTCTGAACTTCTGCTTTCTGCTCTTCCCCATTATTCCTTGCCCCTGTCTGCCCCAGACCTCTCCCCCTGCCCCGCACACCTTCACCTCCCCTCCACACTCCACTCTCTTTCCCCATTGCCCATTTCCTCTGACTCTGGATCTGAATAAATTGACAACATCTTCTCATGATTTAGCTCAGAAAATATTAGTACCATCAGTCTTTCATTAGATCAAAAATGAATTTACCTTTTTGAGACAGGGTCTCACTCCCATTGCCCAGGTCAGAGTGTAGTGGTGTGATCATAGCTCACTGCAGCCTTGACTTCCTGGGCTCAAGTAATCCTCCCATCTCAGACCCCTGAGCAGCTGGGAATATAGGCATGAGCCACCATGCCCAGCTTATTTTTTTATTCTTGTAGAGACAAGGTCTCACCATATTGCTCAGGATGATCTTGAACTCCTGGGCCCAAGCAATCCTCCTGCCTCGGCCTCCCAAGATTCTGGGATTATAGGCGTGAGCCATCATGCCTAGCCAAAAATAAACAGTAATGGTAGAAGTAATCAACACAAGATACAACAGACAAGGTGAATTCTATACAAAAAATAAAATGCCACTAATGAAAATTCAACTGCTAACAGCTTCGTATCTCCATCAGATTCAAATCTTCACAATTTGATGGAGGAGAGTTGGACTTAATAGAACTAATAGCAATAGAATAATCCATATGATAATAATTTTTGGCCTTTAAATTTTACCTTTAAAATATTTATAAAAGTTTATATGCTTTTGTGCTATCATTATCCAGTGACCACTTACTTGTCCAAGCATTATACAAGTTACATGAAGAGGCCACTAGAGTTCTAATTTCCTAGAGAAATTTCCATTCAAATTTTCCATACAAGCTCACGATGATGAAACTCCAGTATTGCATTTAGGCTCCATGATACCCTGTAAGGAGAGCTGAATATTCATTATGCTAATAAAATATGCCCTCCCCCTGCCCCACAGACTCAGACCTTGAGTCCCTGAAGAGCTGAAGAGATAATCTAAACATCATCCAAGGGGTCAAAGGTAGACTTGACATCTGTCTGTCCAGAACATGTCCCAGGGAAATGCAGGAACAGCGACAGCTTAGAATTGACTGGAAACTGACCATATGCCAGGGACTGTCCAGATAACTGTACATGTCCTCACACAGTCAGAGCTCTAAACTGCCCCAAGAAGTAGATGACGTTACTAGTAGTATTTCCATGGTACTAATGGCGAAAGGAAGCACAGAGATGTTAAGGAACTTCCTCAGTGTCACCCAGCAGTGATTGGTGGAGCCAAGAGCCACAGGCATCGCGAAAACTCTGCTGTGCTGCATATTAGTGCAATCAAGAGTAAGATCCAAAGGCTACTGCAAAATATTTAGAATTTTATAGCATGGGACTGCACAGGCAATAGACATTTGATTTCTTCAGAAATCTTTAAGAGATGGAGACTTGAAAGGATTGGTCTGGGTATCATTTGGAAACGGTGCCCTGAGTATGTCATTACCATAACAGGCAGCATGTCAGTGTCAGTCTCCTCACCTGAAGGTCTTCGGTTTCTGCATCAGAGAACACACCAAACTTATCCCTTCTATACCTTCACAAAGAAGAAAGAAGCTGTGTCACTGAGAAAGGAGACTATTCCCCTGCTCTAGTGTTGCTCAGACATGTTTCCATGAAAGTTAGAACTTAGGATCTTTTAAAAGTGCAGATTCCAGGAATCACACCCAGTGAGTCTCATGTAGTGTGGCCACAGTTGTGTCCTAGGATCTGGAAATTTGCTGCCCAGCCTAGGGAACTTTCAGAAACCTTCTTAAATCCCTTTGGTAGCAAGACTGTCTGCAATATACCCAGAAAAATATTCCCAGGACAGGCATGAGGTTGAGAAGAGCAACCTCAGAGCAAAGAGTAACACAGGACAAGATGAGCACAGGGTGAGATTCACAAGGGTAGGGCAGAAAGACTTTGAGAAGGCCTCACAACTCCTACTGGCCTTTCTCCTTAAAGGCCTCAGTTTATCTCAAATCCCTTCTCTCCATGGGCAGTGAATGAAGAGGTGCCAGGAAATGACCTTTTAGATCCCAAAATGGCATGGGATCCTCTCAGGGACCACTGAACACATAGGATGGGAGGAGATGCAAGCTATTGTTCCCCTCCCACCAGCCTTGGTTTCCTTCTTGCACCATCATTTCCTTCCACGGGAGCCTAGAGCAACGTCAGGACTTGGGGCCAATGTCTTCCCTTCACCAACAGACACCTGCCCCTCACCTAAGGAGTTCGTCTCCCCTCTCCTCCCTTCAGCTGTCCTTCTCCTTCTCCCACAACACACGCCTGTCCCTGGCAGCCTGACAACCCAGCCTGGCCTGTTCCTCCTATGTCACAGCCTGGAGAGGGCTGCCCTCACTGAGAAGAAGGACACCAGTCCCAGGATCCCAGAGCCATGACTACCACAGAACCATCCTAAGCATCAATGTCCCATGACAGTGGTTGACCTTTGAAATGAAGCTTCACCACCCACCCCAGCTGGCCTTGAAACACTTTCTTATCACAAGAAAGCAACACAGAGGAACAAGGTTCCCGCAACCCCTCCCGGGGAACATTGTGTCCTTCTCCATGTTACTGTGCTGTTTCCTATGTACCGACTGCAATATTCCTATACTTTTGATGTTATTAAGAAGTTCTAGGATTCTTCTTTTAAATCCTAAACTTGTGGTTTATAGTCAGAATATCATCGCCCATTTTGGGGCATTTTGGAAATTTCCAAGGGCAGCTTTGGGTGTTCAAATGATTGGAAGCGGCTACTGGCATTTGTGGGGTGAAGGTTACAGGGAGGCAAACAACTTTTTCCAGAGTCTTAAATAAACTGGATTTGTTTTCCATATATATCACTTCCCTGTAAACTGGGTGGCGGGCGGGGTGGGGGGCTTGTATGTTGCTTCACCTGGAAACTTACAAAGACTTATTGACTGCTTTAGAAATCACATCACTGCAGGGCATTCCATTCTTGGATTCCACTCTGACACAACATACCAATATGAATTTGCTTTGTAGTGCTGCATGCCTGGGGGAAACAATGAAGGGAATCCAACTTACCTACGAAAATGATTGTTTCCAGGATAAGCTGTTCGTTGATGGGGAAAATCAAGCGGGCGATGTTGGTAGTGTGATCTCTCATGAGTTGGTGAACACACTGGCTATGCCCGTTGCTGTTACTGCACTGAAGTTCTCTTTGCAGGTGTATCTCCCTCACCAGGCTCCGTGGTCTCTCCTGGAAGGTTGGAAACATACCCAGTAGATCCCTGTGTCCTCAGGATGGGATAGAGGACCTCACAGGCAGAAGGAGGGCAGGGAACATTTAGTGATCTCTACATGGTTGGATGACCATTAGGGCTCGTGTGTGTGTGGAGAGAGAGAGAGAGAGAGAGGCAGGCTGTGGGGGCTGGCAAGCCTAGATTGTGCAAAGCAGAATGTCAGACTGGATACCCAGGGAAGAGGTGATGTAGCTCGAATCCAAGGGCAGTCTGGAGGCAGAATTTTTTCTTCACGGGGGGATCCCAGTCTTATTTTTTTTTTCTTTAAGTCTTTCAAGTAATTGAATGAGGCCCAGCCACATCATAGTGTATAATTTGCATTACTCAAAGTCTACTGATTTTAATGTTAGTCTCATCTTATAAAACACTTTCACAGAGACACCTAGTCTGGTGTTTGAACAAATACCTGTGTATTGTGGCTGAGCCAAGTTGACACATCAAGTTTACCATCACAGCCGACTAATACAAATCCCAGTAACCATGAAGGTCTGTCTTAGAAAGGCAGCTGACTTCCTAACTAAGACTGTGTATGAACCTTTTTTTGTCCAGCCCAAGTCTCCATTTCAGGCTCAGCACCAATCTGGCCAGGAAGCTAAAGCTGACATGAATGACTTCCAGGGATGAGGCAGTGACGGAATAGTCAGGGCGCACATGCAAGTACAATCCCAGAAGGCACACGTGGTACCCCTGGACACCAAGACTTTACCCTTGTTAGGGCACTCCCAGCAGGACATACATTAGGCAGGAGCTGGCCAAGGCCCCCAGTGTGGCCTCCCACTGTGGGACCTTTCCCTCTAGGGTTCCTCATCCAGTCCAAACAACTCATTTGTGTCCTTGGTTTCTGAGGGACTGACAGAAGGCAGTCAGTCCAGGTTCTGTTAACCATTGACATCAGTTCCTCCTCTTCACAAGCATGGATGACATCTATAGATGTTCTGCATGGGATGCTCAGGAGCTGGGTTGCCCTACTGTTCCCTAGTTGCAGCTCTGTCAGGTGCAGTTGTGCACTCAACAGTCAGTATGATTTCAATATACTCACAGGAATATGGGAAGGCTGAATGGGGAGCATTTTTCTCAGGAAAAGGGGAAGGTTTTCATGAACCATTTGAAAACCAGAGATCACTAATGTTCCCTCTCTCTGGCTTGACTCTTTCCAGGTGTCAGGTTGTGTTTTCTTCATTGTTAGAAAACCAGTGTGTACTAATCTGAAATCAAAACTTTCCACTTCTTGCAAATCAAAACCACAATGAGATATCATCTCAGTGGATCATGCCTGTAATCCTAGCACTTTGGGAGGCCTAGGCAGGAGGATTGCTTGAGGCCAAGAGTTCAAGACCAACCTGGCCAACATAGCAAGACCCTATCTCAAAAAATAAATAAATAAAAATTTTAAAAACTTATAAATATATTTTTTAAAAGGCTGGGCGTGGTGGCTCATGCCTGTAATCTCAGCACTTTGGAAGGCCGAGGTGGGTGGATCACTTGATGTCAGGAGTTCGAGACCAGCCTGGCCAACATGGTGAAACCCCATCTCTACTAAGAATACAAAAAGTAGCTGGGCATGGTGGTGGGCACCTGTAATCCCAGCTACTCGAGAGGCTGAGATGGGAGAATCGCTTGAGTCTGGGAGGCAGAGGTTATAGTGAGCCAAGATAAAGCCACTGCACTCCAGCCTGGGTGATAGAGTGAGACTCCATCTCAAAAATAAATAATTTTTCAAAAAGAAGGTCAATTAATGTCAGTAACGATATATTAATCAGTTAAAGGAAAAAATAATAATCTCAATAGGTATTATAAAGACACTCAATGAAATTCGATACATGCTTTAAATAAAACCAAGGATCTCTTTAAAAAAAAAAGAGCTTTCCATTTATTTAATGATCATCTACGGTCCTCTAGCTCTTTTCTCTGAAATGGTCATATGCAAGAGGGAAAAAAGAATTTTCAGAGAAAAAATTTTAATACATCAACCAATAACACACATCATGTTCAGAAACTGATCAGGATGAAATTCCAGATTTAAAAACAAATTTAAGGCCGGGCGCGGTGGCTCAAGCCTGTAATCCCAGCACTTAGGGAGGCCGAGACGGGTGGATCACGAGGTCAGGAGATCGAGACCATCCTGGCTAACACGGTGAAACCCCGTCTCTACTAAAAACACAAAAAACTAGCCGGGCGAGGTGGCGGGCGCCTGTAGTCCCAGCTACTCCGGAGGCTGAGGCAGGAGAATGGCGGGAACCCGGGAGGCGGAGCTTGCAGTGAGCTGAGATCCGGCCACTGCACTCCAGCCCGGGCGACAGAGCAAGACTCCGTCTCAAAAAAAAAAAAAAAAAAAAAAAACAAATTTAAATATGTTTGCATAACTTCTTATCCCTTTTGTCTCTATCATTTATTTAGCAAGCAGGCTGGAAAAGTTCAATGCTTTGCTGGTGACAGCTCTGCACTGAATGGTCAAAGTGCCTTATCAACGTGTGTGCACCAGGAGAAAAGTTAGGGAAGCAAAGCCAGGCTTATTAGTCCTTTGTGGTGTAGGAGCCAAGGGCCTTGGCCCTTTACAGGTTCACTGGAAATGACTAACATAAGGCAGATTGAGCCCAGGAATTCAAGACCAGCCTAGACAACACAGGGAAACTCCATCTCTACAAAAAGATAAGAAAATTAGCCTGGCATCCTGGCACACGCCTGTGATCTCAGGTACTCCTGAGGCTGAGATGGGAGGACTGCTTGAGCCCAGAAGGTCGAGGCTGCAGTGAGCCATGATCGCACCACTGCACTGCAGCCTAGGCAATAGAGTGAGCCCCTGTCTCAAAATAAAAGAGAAAAAATATTTCCTCTTCAGCCTTCCCAGAAGGGGATGGTCCCTCTAGCATTTACAACAGTATAAGTATATAGCATTTCACATCAATTTTATCATACATCCAGATGCGGCAGCCATAAAACAAAAACGCCATTTTTAATTCCTTTTTTTGGCTTTCATTGCAATTATAGGGTTAACATCATAGCTGCCAGGGGAGAGTCTGTCTGGAAGGCTGGGAGGGGCTGCAGTAGCAGCAGCAAAGCTGAAGAAAAGGCTGGAGGAATTTTTCTTTTTTGTTCCCTTTGGTTTATCTAAGCTTTGCTCCAGCTCAGGGAACTGATTTAATTTTTTCCTTCCCACTAGGAGGAGAGAGAAGCCCACATTTTTAACATTTTTCGTCCACCCCAGCATTACTTTTGTGAATTCCCAGGCCCCTTCTTCTGTTTGAAAGAGAGGACAAAAACCAAAAACTTGACCTGGCTGTGCTCCCACCCGCCAATCTCTGGCATGGCAAAAGACGCCAAGGAATGCAGTGATCCAAGTCTCCCAGAGTTGGATGTGTTCTTTTTAAATTCTGTACGTAACATTTACATCTCACAAGAGACAACAGCTAGCTGCTGTTTCACAGCATGTGTGAGGCCATAATCACCTGAGCACAAAAGATTCATCACCCATTACTCCTTCATCCTTTCTTTACTCAAACAAGGCTTTCACCATATTTTAGTGAGTCAGGCTTATTCTGGCAAATCCCGCCACTGTCACAACTGTGTCAAGGGTCCCCAAGACTACTCCCATTTTTCATTATTTGCTGGGAGGACTCACAGGACTCACAGTCAGCATATAGCTGGACTCATGTTGGTGAAGATTCATAACAATGAAAGTATACAGCAATATCAGCACACACACACAAAAATGTATGGGGCAATGTCCTGAGGAAACCAGCCCAAGTTTCCATAAGTCCTTTTTTAGGAAAGTCACAGAATTCATTCCTCCAGAAATCAATTGTGACATGTGTGATGTGACATATTTTCTACCAGAGCAGCTCACTAGAGATTCAGTGTCGAAGACTTTTACTGGGGGCTGGTCACACAAGCACCCTCTGCCTAGCATGTGCCAAGATTCCAGACTTCCAGAATGAAAGCACCTATGCAGGATAAACTATATTTTGTACAAACAGTTTAGGCAGAGTAAGGGAATTACGGGAATCCTGCCTCGGCTTCCCAAAGTTCAAAGTTATTTTGACTGTTGTAGCTCCTTTACCTTTCCACATAAATTTTAGAGTCAGTCTGTATCTATAAAAGATCCTGCTGGGAGTTTGATTGGAATTGCATGAAATCTGTACATCAATTTGGGGGCATCATTCCTATAATGAGTCTATTAATCCATGAGTACAGTACATCCCTCTCTTTATTTAGTTGTTCCTTTATTTCTTTCATTAGCTTCTGATGGTTTTCAGCATATGACTCCTGCACGTTTTGTTAGGTTTTGAGGGGCAGCTATTGTATTGTAAATGGTATTGTATAGTTTTAAAAATGTTTGTTCCAAGCAGTTCATTGCTAGTCTATAGAAGTGCTTTGCTTTTTGTTGTTGTTGAACATATATCCTATAATGTTGCTTAACTCCCTTGTTCATTCGAGAAGTATTTTTTATAAATTTGACAAGATTTTCTATGTAGATTATAATAACGTCTGTGAGTTGGAGTAGTTGTAGTCCCTCCTTTCCAATCTGTAAGCCATTTATTTCTTTTTCTTTCCTTTTTAAACTGGTTGGAACTTTCAGTACAATATTGAATAACAGGGGTGAGAGGGAGCAACCTTGTTTGGTTCCTGATGTTATGGAAAAAGTAGTTAGTCTTTCTCTGTTAAGTATAATATAAGGTGTAGGATTTTTTTTAGTTGCTCCATATCAAGTTAAGTAAGCTTCCTTCTACTTCTGGTTTGCTGTTTTTTTGTTTGTTTTTTTTTTAAATTATGAGCGACTGTTGAATTTTGTCAAAGGCTTTATCTGTATCAATTGTTGTTACCATGTGGTTGGAGTTTGCAGTTTTTTTTGGTACATTAATATGGTAGATTGCATTGACACATTTTTGAATATCGAACCAGCTTTGCATTCCCAAGATAAATCCCACTTGCTCTTGGTGCATTATCCTTTTTATATATTATTGGATTTAATATTAACCAAATATTTTCTTGATAATATTTTGTTGAGAATTTTCTGAATCTATGTTCATGAGGGAGATTACACTATAGTTGTTTCTCAATGCTGTCTTTGTCTGATTTTGGTGTCAGTGTAATGCTGATCTTATAACATGATTTGGTAAATATTTCAACCATCAATTCCATCTTTTAATAGGTATACATCTATATAGATGATTGGTTTATTTTATTATTATTATTTTTTTTTTTTTTTAGTAGAGATGGAGTTTTGCCATGTTGGACAGGCTGGTCTTGAACTCCTGACCTCACGTGATCTACCCACTTCGGCTTCCCAAGGTGCTGGGATTACAGGCATGAGCCACCATAGCTGGCCAGCGATCTACTTTTGAGTAAGTTTTGGTGGTTTTTGTCCTTCAAACAATTGTTCCATTTTCATCTAAGTTGCTGAATGTATATGTATTCATATACTTATGAATTAGTATTCATTAGTTATTCATAGTATCCTTTTCATTTTTGTGGGGTCTCTAACTTGTATTAAAGTTTTCAAAGAACGAGCTTTTGGGCCATTGATTTTCTCTGTTCTTTTTTTTGTTTGTTTTCAGTCTTATCGATTTCAGCTCCAATCTTTATTCTGCTTTTTCCCTCATTCTGCTTACTTTGGGTTATTTTTATTTTCTTTTTCTAGTTTCTTAAGGTGAAAAGTTTCATAATGGATTTGGGTCCTTTATTTTTTCCAATATGAACATGTAATGGTATAAATTTACTTCCTAGCACTGATTTAGCTGCATCCTACACATTTTAATATGTTGTATTTTCATCTTCATTCAGTTTAAAATATTTTCTAATTTCTCTTATATTGCTCCTTGACCCGTGGATTATTTACAAGTGTATGGATGGTTTAATTTCTAAGTTTGGAGAGTTTCTTGTTTACTTTCTCTTATTCCTTGGTGTTTTTTTATTTTTCCTATTTTGGTCAGAGAACATGCTCTGTAGGATTTTAATTATTTTACATTTGGTAAGATTTATTTTGTGACCCAAGGTATGGGCTATTTTGGTGAAGTGTCCATATGTACTAGAAAAGAATGTATATCCTGATGTTGTTATGTAGATGGTTCTGTAAATGTAAATACAATTCAGTGGGTAAATGGTGTCATTCAGTTCTTCTATATCCTTGCTAATTTTCTTTCAACTATTTCTATATATTACTGAAAGAGTGTTGAAATCTCCAACTATAATTATAAATTTGCTCATCTTTTCCTCTATGTGTGATTTTGCTTTTGTGGTTTTTGTTTTGTTTTTGTTTTTTTGTTTTTTGAGACAGAGTCTCCCTCTGTCACCCAGGCTGGAGTGCAGTGACACGGTCTCAGCTCACTGCAACTTCTGCCTCCCAGGGTCAAGCGATTCTTCTGCCTCAGCCTCCTGAGTAGCTGGGATTATAGGCGTGTGCCACCACACCCAGCTAATTTTTGTATTTTTTAATACAGACAGGGTTAAACCATGTTGGCCAGGCTGGTCTTGGGCTCCCGACCTCAGGTGATCTGCCTGCCTCGGCCTCCCAAAGTTCTGGGATTACAGGCGTGAACCACTGTGCCCAGCCTGCTGTTTATGGCAGCTCTGTTCACAATTACACCAAATTAGAAATAACCCAAATGTCCTTCAATGGGTGAATGGATAAAGAAAATCTGCTACACTCATACAATAGAATATTATTCTGAAAAAAAGAAAGAACTATTGATATATTCAACAACTTGAATGAAACTCAAAGACACTATGCTGAGTGAAGAAGCCAGTCTCAAAAGATTACAGGTTGTATTATTCCATTTCTATGATACCCTGGAAAAGACAATAGTATAGTGATAGAGAAGAGATCAGTGGGTGCCAGGGCTTAGGGGTAGGGGAAGGAAGTGACTATACAAGGGCAGCACAAAGAACCCAGGAAGTTCTTTGGGGTGATGCATATGTTCTGGATACTGACTGTGATGGTGGTTATATCAATCCATACATGTGTTCAGATTCATATAACTATACTTCAAGTGTCCATTTTACTGTATAATTTCAAAAATTAAGAAAATTTGCCCACCAGGCAAGTTAGAATCCTTGCTGTCTATAAAATTGTTATAATATAGGCATATGTATGCCTAAACACTATATTGTTATTTGCTTTTGAGCCACGTAGAAAGGGAATCACATAGCATATCCTCTTTTGTATCTGGCTTCGTTCACCTAATGTTATGTCTCTGTATAGTCTAGGTCATTCCTTCTCATAGTTGTGCAGTAATTCATAGTGTGAATCTGGCAGAATGTATTTATGCGACTTCTTATTGGTGTGTAGTTGGGTTGTTTCCAGTTTTTAGCTATTACAAATAGGGTTACTCTATGAACATCACTGCATGTACAAGAATGCTCATCACAGGTCAGGATGGTCAAAAAGTAAATCAAACACTGATTAACCATCCAACAGGAGAAAGACTGAATAAACTATGGCTACAATAAATGGCATATCATCCAAATCACATCAGAACAGGTGAGTCATTATTTGGATAAATTACCCAAGTGCTAACCTGGTGGCTGTTGTGATGACGCACGGCTCTAATGACTGCATGTGGGTCGCAGTAACTCACAGTGAGCTCACTGGGCTCATCTTGGGGCTCCTGTGGGCAGAGATGACGACAAACAGGAAGGAGCAGTGACAAAGCGGGTGGCCACCCCAGAACACTATAGAGACAACCTCACCTGCTCCCCAGACCTTGGCTCTGCTCACAGCCTCAGAACTTCCCTTGCCTGATTGTCCTGAGAACTTCCAGGAAGACAGCCCCTGACTGTCCCTGAGGTGGCCACATCCATCCTTCCCCACCAATCCTGACCCACTCCTCCTCCTCCTCTTGGGCCAAATCTGCTTTCTCAATGCCTCAGCTCCCCTCTATTCATGAGCATCCCCTGCATGTTGGGGGTATGATGATGCTCACTGCACAGGTGAGGAGACTGAGGCCCGTAGAGGGCAGCAGCTGGGCCTGCAGCTGCACAGCAGGTCAGTGGATCTGTGCTGGGTGGGCCGTGCCTCACCCCACAGCTGTGCACCCCCTCGAGCCGTGCGGAGATTGTCTGCTGCCTCCTCTTCTGAGGGATCCTCCTGGCCCCTGTCTCCCCCAGACCACCAGGCCTGGAGCTTCTAGCCCTGGAGTTCAGGCCCTGGGAGAGGAATGGGTGGAGGCACAGTCGGCAGCTGGCCAGGATCTGGCTGGGGGGTTGGTGGTCTTTTCCTGAGCCCCAGGCTCTGTTGGGGCCTGCCCCCAGTGTCTTCAGGATCCAGGCCTGTGCCCTCAGGACTAGCCAACCTATAGCCTGACCTGCCTCAGAGCCAGTGCATCTTGTAGAAGAAAGCATATAATGCAATCATTAAATAAGAAAAGGAAGGACGGGCGCGGTGGCTCACGCCTGTAATCCCAGCACTTTGGGAGGCCGAGGCGGGCGGATCACAAGGTCAGGAGATCGAGACCATGGTGAAACCCCGTCTCTACTAAAAAATAGAAAAAAAATTAGCCGGGCGCAGTGGCGGGCGCCTGTAGTCCCAGCTACTTGGGAGGCTGAGGCAGGAGAATGGCGTGAGCCCGGAAGGCGGAGCTTGCAGTGAGACGAGATTGCGCCACTGCACTCCAGCCTGGGCGACAGAGCGAGACTCCGTCTCAAAAAAAAAATAAAATAAAATAAATAAAAAATAAAAAAAAAAAAAGAAAAGGAAGATAAAATTATATGAGAATTTTCCTTTAGCCATGAAAATGAGCTTCTAGCACAAGGAAAAGAAGTAGGAAGGAGTGAAAAGCCATCTGCAGATGACCCCAAACAGCACTAAAACCTGACCCTCGGCTGTCCCTACCTGTCCACATGCAGAGAGGGAGGCTCCAAGGTACACCTAGCCTGGAGCTCATGCACCCTGACGCCTGTGACCCCACCAGGAGTGAATGTTTAAGACTGTTCCTCTGTCTTCTCTGAGGCTTTCCCGGTCTTGGAGATGAGATGCCCCCTGCTGGCAAAGATGTGTATCACTGCAACGTGGCTGCACTGTGCCTGGAGACACCAAGACCTCACTGTGTGACCACAGGCTTCAGTCAGACTTCCTTGACTGAAAGGAAAAGGTCACTTTGACTTAGCAAGAAGCTCAGGTTTGGACTTGGTCCCACCCTGGACAATAAACACCGAGAAGAGGAAGTGGAGGGGTTGTAGGATGTGGGCGGGTGACAGCAAGACTGAGGGCTGAGGACAGTTTAAGCAGGGGCCACTGTGAGACTAAGATGCTAGCTCTGGCCAGGCATGGTGGTGGTGGCTCATGCCTGTAATCCCAACATTTTGGGAGGCCAAGGCGGGTGGATCACTTGAGGTCAGGAGTTCAAGACCAGCCCGGCCATCATGGCGAAACCCCATTTCTACTAAAAATTCAAAAATTAGCCAGGCATGGTGGTGTGCACCTGTAATCCCAGCTACTCTAGAGACTGAGGCAGAAGAATCGCTTGAACCTGGGAGATGCAGGTTGCAGTGAGCCAAGATCGCACCACTGCACTCCAGAGTGGGCGACAGAATGAGACTGTCTCATAAAAAAAGAAAGAAAGAAAGAAAGATGCTGGCCCTGGTCAGAAGGAGGAGGAAGAGGAGGACCAGGAAGGCCTCTGCAAATGACTGTGCTCGGAGCTGGGGCTGATGAGAATACAGAAGGCCCTCACCTGTGAGTGGGTGATAGAAGTAGAGTTGACAGTCGCGGAGTTGGGTGAGAAAAGCATGATTCACATTAGGTGGTCAGCCAGTGTCTGGTACAGAATCACGGTGAGGTGAATGCTGATAGTATTGGTATGGATGGTTGTATTAGTCAGGGTTCTCCCAAGAAACAGAACCAAAGAGGGGACTTGTTATGGGAATTGGCTCGCGTGACTGTAGAAGCTGAGAAGTCCCGCCATCTCCGTCTGCAAGCTGGAGAGCCAGGGAGGTGGGTGGTGTGATTCAGTCTGTGTCTAAAGGCCCGAGAACCAGCAGAGCCAGAGGCATAAGTCATGGAGTCTGAAGGCTTGAAAACTTGGAGTTCTGATGTCCAAAGGCAGGAGAAGACGGGGTGTCCCAACTCCAGAATACAGCAAATTCCCCTTTCCTCCGCTTTCTGGTTGTACCTGTGCCCTCGAGGGATCGGACAATGCCCACCCATGCCGATCTTCCTCCCTCGGTTCACTGATTCAAAGGCCAGCCTCTTCCGGAAACACCCTCACAGACACCACCAGATATAATGGTTTGCCAGCTATTTGGGTTTTTCTTAACCCCGTCAAGCAGACACCTAAAGCTAACAATCACAATAGTGATATAAAAGGCATCACTCTGTGAACTGCCTGCGACATGCCGTTCTCCTCTACAGGGTGGGCACTCACTCTCTTGGAGGCTAAGGTCCATCTGTCTACCTCTGTGGCCCCAGTATGGGGACAATGACAGTTACCATCAAGGCCTGCCAAGGAAGAGGGTATGTGGTAGGCAGAATAGTGGCCCCCCGAACACATCCATGTCACTATCGCTGGAACTTATTCCAGCCAGGGGGATGACAGTGGGCCTCTACTCAGCCTTGCCCTGTGCCCGGCACTGCTCTCAGTGACTAACCAGTCATCTCACCTCTCCTTCACATAACCCTGTGAGGGGGGAAAGTTAGTACCCTGATGACAGACCAGCAAAGGGAGGCAGAGAGAGCTGAAGCCACTTGCCCACCGTGTGACCCAGGGCAATTTAGTCCCTGCCAGTGTCACTCCAGCCCCTGCTCCTACCCTGCCTCAACTACTAGACCCGTCTAACATGGGCTCGGGAGGAGGGTAGTACACACATTTTCCTCAAAACCCACACCTACCCTGCTTGGCGGGCATTGGTCTCCTTTATGAATGGGGGACTGAAGTTGGTCAAGGACATGTGACTTGCCCAGGGTCACACCATCAGGGCTTGGGGTTCCAGACTTTCATGAAGCCTGTCAGGCCCCAAAGTCCATGTGCCCTGGGCTATTGTGGGTGTGAATGAGGCCTGAGAGGAGATGGACCCCAACATCTGAGGACAAAATAGGCAGGTCCTGTCCATTCCCTGAGAGGCCCCGCTCTATGGCTGGTGTCAACAGCACAGGATAGAGGATTTCCCACCAATCTCCGCAAACAGGCCTGAGGGAGCCTCTGGAGCCTGCAGGATAGAAGGCAAGACCTGGAGCCCAGGGGAGGTTCTGCAGGAAGGAGGCTGCCTACACTGCGTGGTCCACACCAGGAGGCCGGGGCGCTGCTGTGTGCAGGAGTCACGGACACTCACGTTACTCCCACTTCCCACTGCACTCTGCTTCACTTGTGAGGGTTTTTGTGTGTGTCTGTACCTGAGAGTGTATAAAACATAAGTCTGTGTTTTAATGACAATAAGCTGTATATTCATGTAACAACTACATAGTTTAAGGTCGATCACCATCCCAGAAGTCGCCAGGGTCCCTTCTCAATCAGTGTGTTTTTCCTCACTGTCCCCCACCTTCTCCTTCTGCCTCTCTCTTCCACCCCAGTTCCTTTCTCATTCCTAAAGTCCTGCCTTCCCATTGGAAGCAGAAATGTCATGCTGGCATGGTTCCGTATTATCACTAATAATTTCTACTGGCTGGCTGGCTGACATTCAGTGTGGATGGCACCTTCCCTCTAGCTGTGGGCTCAAGCCCTGTGTCTCCCGTGGTGCAATAGAAGCTCATCCCTCTTTTAGGAATTTCAGGTGAGAGCAGGAGAGCAGGCTCAGGGCACTTCTCTGAGCCTCCGGTCCTTCATCTGTGACATGGGAGAACCCCACCTCCCTCTCAGGCTGTGGGAGAAATAGAGATGGGGACACCAGGCACCTGTCAATGAGTGCCGCATGTCAAAACCTGGGATGAGCCTTTCTTTACCATTACACATCCTTGAGATCCCGGACCCACCAGGTGCTTCCCCTGCTCCAGGGCTGTTGCACTTGCTGTTCCTTCTGCCCGGAATGCTCTTCCCTCAGGTAATCGCAAGGCCTGCTTCTCACTGCTTCTAGGTCTCTGCTCAGTCATCACCTATGCAGGGATGCCTTCCCCGCACACCCTGAATAAAATAATATCCTGCCCACTTACCCATTTCCCTGACCCTGTCTTAACTTTCTTTTTTTCTTTCTTTCTTTTTTTTTTTTTTTTTTTTTTGAGACAGAATCGCACTCTGTCACCCAGGCTGGAGTACAGTGGCGCGATTTCAGATCACTGCAACCTCCGCCTCCCAGGTTCAAGCAATTCTCATGCCTCACCCTCCCAAGTAGCTGGGATTACAGGTGCCTGCCACCATGTCTGGCTAATTTTTGTATTTTTAGTAGAGACGGGGTTTCATCATGTTGGCCAGGCTGGTCTCGAACTCCCAACCCCAGGTGCTCTGCCCGCCTCGGCCTACCAAAGTGCTGGGATTACAGGCATGAGCCACTGTGCCCAGCCACTGTCTTAACTTTCTAGGTAGCACTTACTACCCTGTGATGTGCTATATATTTATTGACCAACTCTATGAAATCAGGGATGTTGTTGATTTTGGTCTCTGTTGTATCCACAGAACCTAGAACAGTACTCAGACATACAGCAGGTGCTCAGGAAATTCTTGTTGAAGGATGGCTGGAGTGGGGCCCTTTACACACATCACTAAGATGCACAGATGCCCTCCAAGATGGATATTGGCCCCATTTTATTGATTATGATACATACTGAGATTCGAGGAGACAAGTGACTTGCCCAATGTCACACAATCAGGACTTGGGGGCTCCAGGCTTTGAAATCATGTCTGCCAGCCTCCAAAACCCACAGTTCCTGGACAGAGACCTCACAGCCAAAAAGGTAAGAAATTTCACTCCTCAGACACAGACTCCCAAACAGCTCAGATACTCAAAGACACCAAAAACAGCTCACTAATCTCACAACCTGAAACAGACACCAAAATCCCTGCACAGAGACCCGACAACTTGACACAGACCCCCAAACAGAACAGAGACCACACATGCTGTGACAAAGACCCCCACGCACAACAGACCAAATTTCTCACTCCTGGGAAACAAATTAAAACCATTCAGATATCTCACACCCTAGAGAGAGCTCCCCCCAAAACCACTCAGACACTTCCTAACCTAATACAAAACAGAAACAGAAGTTCAAATAGCTCAGAAACATCACATCATCTTACGATAAAGTCACCAAACAAATCAGATAACCTAATTCTGGGCGGAGACCTCTCCCTCCCCTAAACAGCTCGGATACTTTACATCTTAAGCAAAATTGTCCTCACCAACAGCAGCTGGGAAACATCACAACTTGGGACCCAGAATTACAAACAGCTCAGAGACTTTACATCCTGGGGTGCAGACACCTACGTAGAGATCTCACACCCAGGGACACAAATGTCCAAAAAGCTCAGAAGATGCACACCCAGGCCAGGCGTGGTGGCTCATGTCTGTAATCCCAGTACTTTGGGAGACGGAGGTGGGAGGATCACTTGAGGCCAGGAGTTCAAAACCAGTCTGATCAACATAGCGAGACCCCGTATCTACAAAATAAAAAATTAAAAACTTAGCCGGGCATGGTGGTGAGCACCTATAGTCCCAGCTACTCGGGAAGCTGAGGCGGGAGGATCGCTTGAGCCCAGGGGTATGAGGCTGCAGTGAGCCATGATCAGCCACTGCACTCCAGCCTGGGCGACAAAGCGAGACTCTGAAAACAAACAAGAGAAAAGAAGAACAGAAGGCATATCCAGACACACAGGCACACAAAGCCTAAGAAACCTAATACTGTGGCACACAAAATCCACTCAGATAAAATATCCCATTCAGACACAGTCTGGACCCCAAACGGCCCAGAGTGATCAAATATACCCAAACAGCATCTGAGATGTCATGCCTAAAGATACACATCCCCAAAACTGCCTCATCGGCATTACTTCCTAGGCAAACACCAAACAAGCTCAGAGACCGCTCCCTGGACATTAATTGAGTGTAGCGGGAGGAATGATGGTGCGGTGCCAACAGCGCCAGACTAGGCTTGTGACCGAGTTAAGGGTAAACAAGACTGAAAGAGCTCACGTGAAGCAAATGACTAGGGCGAGCTTTGCCGGGGTGGCATCTCCAGCCCTTTTGGGACTGTCAGTTGGTGAGTAGTCCAAAGAACTCTGCTGTGTCAAAAGCCACGCACCCTTCTCGCTCCGGCTGCCTGAACTCTAGCTCCGCAATCATCATGCCTGTCACAAACTGAAGGCCAATGGGAACCAGGGACGCGAAGAGGGAGGCCGGGCCTAGCCGGCCCATCCGGAGCCACTCCGCGCCCCGGAAAAGCTTAGTCGGGGCACTCTCGCAGTAACCAATCACCGCCCGGGACGGCCCTCGACCCCGCCCTTCACATCTTGGAGCCAATCGCTTGCCCCTTTGCGGTCCCCAGCGGGATTTGACTATGTAGAAACGAAGGGGTGGAGATGAAGTGAAAATGATGCCTCGAACGGGCTGGGAGAACCGAGTGGTGCGAGTAGGACGGACCTAACGGCGCGGGAACTGTGGTGGATGCTACACGTGGGTTTAAAGAGACCCTTAGTGCTGTCGCACACAAGGGATCATTCCAAAATGGACCGGCGGAGTAGACTGTCCTTCCTCTGCGCCCCTCAATGGTACGTCCCAGGACAGAACTGTTCCATCCCGCGCGCCCCTTGGTGGTGCCAACAAGGAACAGCTAGTGGATGCAGAGACCATTCCGCGCTGGTCCCCAGAGGGTGAGAGGGCAAAGTCAGGACAAAAACTGACTGCATACTCACTGCAGTCTTGAACAGGAGAAGAGTGCTCCTAAGCAGCAGACTTCCATTACCTTCCTGCAGCGTCCACCATCAAACGTTTACCACGTGCTGGGCATTGTGCTCACTTGTCCCTCCCTGGGTAATGCAGAATAGGTCTAATGGGGGGTCTGCTGGCCTGGGAACCCAGCCACAGTCCCCCAAGTGGCAGGAGGGATGGAACTCCTGACTGGGCTCAGAAGGCGTGATGCGGACCAGGTGTCTGTCCTTGACTGTCAGTAATGGGTGAGACGGACAGCAGGACCTTCAAGCTCTGTTAGGGAAAGGGCCATCTCTCAGGGGCCCCCAAGGAGAATGAGTAGGTCAAATAAATCCTGTCACCCCTGAATATGTTCCCTAGCAGAATCCTCAACCTGTCTAGCTATATCTGTCACCAGAATTTTGCATTGGTTTATTCATTTGCTAATTTATTCATTCTGTCCAAAGTTATAGGTGTTAGGAATACAACTGTGTGGAAAGAGACAAAAAATCCTTCCCTCATGAAGCTTACATTCTATTGGGATCATATGGCACAAAAATGTAAGCAAGTAATTTGTCAGGTGGTGGTAATTGCTGTAATGAACATTAAGTCAGGGTAGTGAAATAATAGAGGGGAGGATCCTATCTGAAAGAGTGGCCAAGGAAGAGCTTTCTGAGAATGTGAAATTGACATTTCAATAGGAGATGAATATCAGGGAGAAGCATTCTGGGCAGAGGTAAGAACCAGTGCAAAAGTGCTGAGGTGGAACTCTGCCTAGCATGTGTGAGGCACAGTGAGGAGTCCAGTGTTGCTGGAAGAGGTGGGAGATGAGCTCAGAAAGGTAATGAGGACCAGATTATACAGGACCTTCTGGGCCATGGCAAGGACTTTGACTTACTCTGAGTGAGCCATGGGAAAGTTTTTAGCAGAGAAGCTCTTATGCTTCTTTCAGAGGTTGAGGCCCAGGTCACTCAAAGTATAGGGAGGAGCTCCTGGTTTTGCCCAGGGACTCCTCCAGCCCCTCTGCAGCTGAATATGCCTTTCCTGGACAATCCCTTAGACTCAGAAGGTATCCTCCCAACTGCTCCCCAGAAAGATCCATGTCAGAGGATAATACCCTTGGAAGAAGCTGATCAAGGGCCCTCATAGCATGAGTGAGGACACCCAGCCCCATGTCTGAGACAGAAAAGAGAAGACAGAGAAGACAGAGGGAAATAAAGAGAGTATTAGAGAGACAAGGGTAGAGAGATTACTTCTGGCAGCTGGCTGTCCCTGCTAAATTAGATCTGCAGCTCTGGACCCCTATGCATGCTACTAGGTGCTGTGCCTGTGTCTACAGAGGAAAGGAAGCCTCTCCCCAGATACTGTGTCTAGGGACTGACTCAGCTGCCCTTGACCTGGGCCTCAGTCATGAGGGAAGACCCGCCCCACTTCCTTGACACACATTGGGACCCTCTACCCATCAGGATAAGGACATGTTCCAGTTATGGGGAGGCTCATGCTGTATACAGAATCTCCCATACCCTCTCCAGCCCTTGACTGCCCTCCTGCTGACTCTCAATGCTGAAAAAATTCTTTTTTTTTTTTTTCGAGACAGGGTCTCACTCTGTCACCCAGGCTGTAGTGCAGTGGCACAATCACAGCTTACTGCAGCCTCAACCTCCTGGGCTCAAGCAATCCTTCTACCTCAGCCTCCCAAGTAGCTGGGACTATAGGTGCATGCCACCATGCCCAGCTGATTTTTTGGTTTTGGTTTTGGTTTCTTTGAGACAGAGTTTCCCTCTGTCACCCAGGCTGGAGTGCAGTGGTATGATCTCGGCTCACTGCAACCTCCACCTCCTGGGCTCAAGCAATTCTCATGCCTCAGCTTCCCAAGTAGCTAGGATTACAGGCATGCGCCAACACACGCAGCTAATTTTTGTATTTTTAGTAGAGACAGGGTTTTGCCACGTTGGCCAGGCTGGTCTGAAACTCCTGGCCTCAAGTGATCTGCCTGCCTTGGCCTCTCAAAGTGCTTGGATTACAGGCATGAGCCACCATGCCCGGCCTGATTTTTTTGTATGTTTTATAAAGACAGGGTTTTGCCATGTTGCCCAAGCTGGTTTTGAACTCCTTAGCTCAAGCCATCTGCCTGCATTGGCCTCCCAAAAGTGCTGGAATTACAGGCATGAGCCACCATGCCTGGCCTGAAAAAAATTATTTCAAGGAGGAAGAAGGAGTAGGAATATCTACATTTGCTGGTGGACCTCATGCCAATGGATGAATCTGTGGCATTTCCCCACTCTATCTCACGCCACCACTTCCACAGGTAACGTGAGGATTGCATTCTGGACATCCATTACCAAGCAGGGTGTACAACAGAGAGACAGAGAGGCAACATCCCACCAGTGAGTCAGTGATGGGGCCCTTGAGGCCCTGGGCAAACCTCTCCTTTTCCCCTTTCCTTGTCATCTCCCATTGACCCCGGCTGTGCCTGAGCCTTTCCCTGACTCCTCCAGTGAGTGCAAGCTTACGGCCAGTTCCTCCCTCCTCATGAGGACTGTGAGCACAGGCCCCACCCTCGCTCGGCTTCAGCCTCCTCATCTGCAAATGGTGACCTCCTCATTGGCAATTTGGCAGATTGAGTTAACATGGGTTACATGGGTTTGTCACAGCAGTCAGCCCTGAGCAAGGATGGGGTTAATGTCTGCAGACATTGTGATTAGTATTTGTACCACTGGCTCCTACATGCTACACTGAGGACTTGCCTTCCCTAAGGATAAGGATCCTATGTTTCCATCTCTCTGATACCAGGGCACCTTGTTCTACCCCTGTGAGAGAAAGGACTGTCCTGCCTTCCTCACAAAAATATCCTGATATATGAGCAGCTCGGAGACCTAACTCTCTGGACAAAGGCCTCCCACAAATGTTCAAAGACCTCATGCCTTAGGACAGTGCCCACAAGCAGTTCGGAGACCTCTCACCCTAGACACCAACCACCAAACAGCTCAAAGATGCCACACCTCAGGACACAGACCCCCAACCAGCTCAGAGAATTCCTACTTCGAGGTAACAGCTCACAACAACTCAAGGGCCTCACACACCAACCCACAAAGAGCTTACCGGCTACACCCTGGTACACATACCCACAAAGAATCAGCTCAGGGCTGCTGTGTGATACTGAATCTCTGTACCATCCAACCCTGTTATGGAGAGGCCTTGGATCTTATAGTTCCCCACAGTCTGCAGTCACCACCGTTGTTGTCATGAGGAAGGCAAGTTCACACCAGGGATAGGGAAGGACCCTCTGGGACTGAGGGGTTCAGAGAGTAAGCCCTCATATCTAGGTCCCAGGAATGGCCATCGCCTGACCAACCCTCATCACCTTTGGTCCTGGTGACTTTTGTATCTTGCCCCATGGGGGCTTCAGGGTAAATCCCAGAACACAGTAGGAGACCCCTAGACCCCGTCATCTTTGCCATCTTTCAGCATCCACTGTGGGGAACTGGATCTTGGAGAGAGAGTAGAGGTCTTCCCTTCACACTGTCGATGGCAACCCCCTTTGTGGCCCTTCCGAACATCCTGGTCTTTTCTCCCAAACTTCCTCTCCAATTCACAGCTGCCACACCTCCTCTCTCTCCCCAGCTCCCCACCCTTGTGGGCCACCAGGGCTCCCCTTCCACCACGGACCTCTTTACCTCCCTACCCCAGCACTAGTCATAGGGCCTCAGTTACACCCTCTCACGCCCGCTTCGGTCCTCTCACCTGGCACCTAGGCCTACCTCAGAGGACCCCCTCAAGACCCTCCCTGCACTGCCTGAAAGTGCAGACCATTTTGCAGGACAGATATCTCTCCTGCCCCCACAGAGTGTTCTGTCCAACATCCCTGTTAGGGCAGAACTGGAAATGTCTCCCAGATCCAGATGAAACTCCAGACCCAGACTGAGAGTCCAGGGCAATTCGCCTAGGTCTGGAGGAGGTGGGGTGGGATTCCTGAAGGAGGCTCTGGGGTGAGTGTCACCTCAGGAGATGGGAGGACACTGCAGAGCTGGGTCTGTGAGAACAGAGAAGGGACCCTGGGAGGGACAGGGGCAGTATGAGCGCTGGGAGTGTCCCGACTGCGGTCCTCAGGAAGTTGGCATCTGGCCCCAGCTCTGCCCCACCCTGGCTGGAGGGCCCCAGCCAGGGATCTGCCTTCTTGGCCCTTCAGTGTCCTTATCAGCGACAGAGGTGACAGGGCTTTCTTCCAAGGGTGCTAGTGGGGATTAAATGAGATGGCACATAAGAAGAAGTACTTAGGACACTGCAAGTCAGATCTGTGATGACCTAAAACTTAGAGCCCCGCACACTGAAAGCCAGATGACCCCTTGCCAGTGGCCTCACTTAAGCCCTGCCTGTGACTCGGGAAGCATCTTTAGCCTCATACTGAACAGCAGTCCAAGTCTTGAAGACTGGATCCCACTGGTCATCCAGTCCTTAAAGCCCAGGCTCCGCTGTACGAACTTCCGCCCATCAGCCACTGTGCCTGACCGTTATGCGAGCGCAGGCACCCAGGGACCCGGCTTTGCGTGTGCATCCAGCTATACCCTGTAAGAGCCAGACCGGGCGGTAAGGTCAGCTTCCCAGAGCGGTCCTTGATGCCTTCCTCGTCCCACAACCGATCAACTGCCCCTTTGCAGGTTCCTAGTTTATTCAGATCTGTAGAACGGAGACGGGCATGGCCAAAAATGGGACTAGAGGGGTCTCCGAGAAGTCGGAGAATGGGTGTCAGTTTGGGGCTGGGTGGAAACCAGGAGGACGGATTGCCGCCTGGGGCTCTCGCCGCTGCGCCCTCCCTACTGTCAAAAGCTGGGGCTGATTTCGTTGGTGGGCGGGGGTGGGCTTTATTGTGCCTCCACACACAGCATTTGTATTCTTACAAAATAGAACCTCCCTTCCCCGGTGGTATCTCGCATAATGGTGTGTTCATTTCCGGCACCCGCAATGGTATGTTACATCCTCCACACCTCATCCCTCTCTGCACACTCACAGAAGGTGAGATCCAAGAAGGGCCAGCTCTTTCACACTTAGGTCCTGTGGATTACTCTGATGGTTCTCAAACCTTAGTGTGCATCAAGAATCACCTAGAGAGCTTGTTAAAACAGATTGCTGGGCCTCACCTTTCGGAGTTTCTGATTCAGTGGGTCTGAGGAGGGGCCCAAGACTTTGCATTTCTTTTTGTTTGTTTGTTTGTGTTTTTGTTTTTGAGACAGAGTCTCGCTCTGTTACCCAGGCTGCAGTGCAGCGGCCGAACTCGGCTCACTGCAACCTCCACCTCCCAGGTTCAAGCGATTCTCATGCCCCAGCCTCCCGAGTAACTGAGACTACAGGCGTACACCACCACACCCGGCTAATTTCTGTATATTTAGTATTTTTAGTAGGGACGGGGTTTTACCATGTTGGCCAGGCTGGTCTAGAACTCCTGACCTCAGGTGATCCACTCGCCTCAGCCTCCCAAAGTGCTGGGATTACAGGTGTGAGCCACTGCACTCAGCCAAGACTGCATTTCTAACTGTACCCAGCCACCCTTCCACACAGCTAAGCTGACTTTTATTCCCACCTTCCTCCACTGTATTACTAGTAGACCAGCCCTTCCCCATCTTTTTCTCCCTCTCTCCCCAACAACACACCCAGATAAAGTCTTATCACCAGACCCTGAAGATACTAAAGGGAGCAAAGGTCTAAGCATCCAGTCCACTGCCACAGAGCTCCTGCCCCATGAGTAGTGTGACTATGCCAATCAACAAACTTTTCTTCTCCTGCACCACTGATGAACAGCATCAGAACAGCACCTATCAAAATGAAAAATCATTAGATGTAAGCCCTTGGAATATTACATCCATGAGGGCAGGGGCATTTTTCTGTCCAGTTTCCTCAGTCTCCCCGGTGCCCACCACACAGCAGGCACTCACTGCATGATTGTTGAATGACTGAACTGTTTTTCTCTAGCAATTCCACTTAAAAGAATGTATAATGAAGAAACATACACATAGCACAGAGCTTAGTATACAAGGAAGACAGTAGCAAACAATCAGGGAAAACCTCTAAATGTCCATTAATAGTCAATGATCATTGGATGGTAAATGAACAATGAGAGATTTGTATTATATCAGGGAGTACTCACTGGCCATGGAACAGAATGAGGGGACCAGACTATACTGGTCAAAGGAATCTTCTTCAGGGCATGCTCTTAATGGGGAAATGTGGGAAAGTTCATAGTGGGACCTGGGGTGTGTGTGTGTGTGTGTGTGTGTGTAAACACAGAGAAATGTATTTGAAGGAAACAAGGAAACACCCAGGTCTCAGCCCAGTGGTAAGTTGGGAAGGGAGAAAATGTGGAGGAAGGGGATGGCCTATGTAGTCCGTGTACTGATGCACTAATGGAGTCTTTTTTTCTTCTTTTTTTGAGACAGGGTCTCACTCTGTGTCACCCAGGCTGAGTGCAGTGGTGTGATCACAGCTCACTGCAGCCTCAATCTCCTGGGTTCTAGAGATCCTCCCAAGTAGCCGAGGCTATAGGCATGCGCCACCACACCTAGCCATTTTTTAGTTTTTTTGTAGAGATAGGGTCTCACTATGTTGCCCAAGCTGGTCTTGAACTCCTGAGCTCAAGTGATCCTCCCACCTTGGCCTCCCAAAGTTCTGGGATTACAGGTATGAGCCACTGTGCCCAGCCTAATGGAGTCTTTTTCACCAGGCCCATATTCGAGTATTATTTGAGTAACTATAAAGCAAAGTCATGTGATGAAAGCAATCCCTATACCACAGAGGAGTTTTGTGTAAGGGTATCTGGAGGGTGTCCAGGAATAGGGTTATCAAAGTTACATGCCCCGGGGGTCAGACAATGTGCATAAGAGAACCCAGCTCATCTCAACATAAGGAAGATCAGCGCAATGAGTATTTTAATGTTCCCTGCCAATCAGCTTCTGGAGTGAACACTAACAGAGAAGTTGGAGCTGGTGCAGATCCCAGCTTCTCCTCCTCTTATTAGCTGTGTGACTGGGGGTCATTCCCTTGCCCTCTATGTGTCTCAGTCTTCTCCACCGTGAAACAGAGTGAATCCCCATAGATTGTAGTGAAGAGTAAATAAGATCCCAGTAAGAGTTATCTTGGCTGTGAAGTGAGTCCTTGGTTAAAATATGCATATATATACACACATACACACACACACACACACACACGAGTTCTCACAAGACCTGGCACAGAATAAACGTGAGATAAACATTAGCCAGTATTATTGGTTTTGTCTTTTTTCTTTTCCAAGACAGAGTCTCCCTCTATTGCTCAAGCTGGACTGCAGTGGTGTGATCTCGGCTCACTGCAACCTCTGCCTCCTGGGTTCAAGAGATTCTCCTTCTTCAGCACCCCCCACCCCCACCCTGAGTAATTGGGACCACAGGTGTCTGCCACCACACCCGGCTAATTTTTGTATTTTTAGTAGAGACAAGGTTTCACCACGTTGGCCAGGCTGGCCTTGAACTCCTGACCTCAAGTGATTTGCCAGCCTCAGCCTCCCAAAATGCCGAGATTACAGGCATAAGCCACCGCACCCAGCTGCTTTTGTCATTATTTTTTCCAGAGATGTTCTATTTTAATGGTCAGTTAACTCCTTTAATACTGACAACATCCTTGAGTGGTGGTTATTATTATTAATCACTGTTTTACAGACGAGCAAACTGAGGCACTGTTCATCAGCTGACTTACTCAAGCTTACCAGGGCCAGAGGAGAAAAGCTAGTACTTATGCCCAGGTCTGTCTGGCCCCAGAGCTCCTGCCCATATGCCTGGCTGTGCCTTATTCCATAGCAGTATCAGTGACAGTGGTAGCCACTGTCATAAAGGCCATAAAGGTAGCTGAAGCTGAGCAAAGACCCCTGAAAGAAATTTGATCCTCACAACATGCTGAAGAAAGACTAGACATTTGAAGTGCTCTCAGTCTCAGTGAGTCACTCCTCCCTGTGCATGTCCTGGGAGCTGGGAGAATCCATCCTATGGGTTCTGTCTTTAAGGGACATCCCAGCTACCTACAGGATCATGTCCAAAGCTGACCTGAGCAACACCCATCTCTTTCCGCACCGCTGGGCAGGGCGTGCTGACGGCATCTGTTCTAGGGGCTTTCTACCCCTGGGCCCAGCTGACCCTTCATGACATCCTTCCTGGCACTCTCCCCTTCGAGTGGCTGCAACAGCCCACATTCACCCCTGCTTCTATTAACAGACCAGTGAATAAGGAGACCTAGATACAAAGGGGTTAGACAGCTTGCCCAGGATCCCACCAAAGCCTGGATGTACACACTGCACTTTCTGATGCTAGGTGTCCTATCCTAAAACAACATTGTATTCTGCCTCTAGTAGCAGGTGCTTTTTAAATGATGCCTTCATGTCGTGTACTTTACACACGATACATCCTCATCATCATAAATGGTAACTGTCATGATAGCAACAGTTGTTAAATTTTTACACTGACAGAACATGGGGAGTTTCCTTCAACCTCTTCATCACAAGTCACACACATACATATCATATGAGAAAGATTGCCAACCCTCTGAACACAACATTCCAAGCCTAATTCAAGACTTACCTAGGAATCACTTCTGGCTTGCTACTCCATGATAAAGTAATGGGGTCTAAATTTATCTTCCTACTCTAAATAACTAAAAAAGTGGAAGAAGCAGTTTTAGGATATGGTACAACAGGCAGTGCAGGCATTGATACACGAGAGAAGGGGGGAAATGAAGTAAGTACTAAAATAGTTCCCAATTTACCGCCTGGAGAGAGTTTCCAGACATCAGGGCGGGGAAAGGGAACCCAAACAGAGGCCAGCAGTCTCTCAGAGTTGAGGAAACAGGGCTGATTACTCTTGGAGGCCAAGACAGCTAGAATTCATAGAGCAGAGGTCCTGAGAAAGAGAGCTACATGGAGAGGAGAGAGCTGCAGAGAGAGAGAGTTCTGGAAATCTGTCAAGGGTCCTGTTGAGTCTTCAGCTGCATTTTGATCAGCATAAGTGTGTGAAGAAACCACCCAAGCCTGGAAAAACAGTCACCAAAAAGGAGTGGGTGGAACAACCCCAGAACTCACAAAGGGATGGAAATAGTTTATCTCCTCACCTGCCAGAGTGGGAAAAACTTCATAACATGCAGGCTTCTGGGTAGAGTACTCAAAAAGATACTACCTCATGTGTTAAGCCATTCTTGTGCTGCTATAAAGAAATACTTGAGGCTGGGGAAAAGAGGTTTAATTGGCTCACAGTTCCACAGGCATTACAGGAAGCATTGTGATGGCATCTGTTTCTGGTGAGGCCTCAGGAAGGCTTTCAATCATGGCAGAAGGCAACGGGGAGCCAGCATGTCACATGGTGAGAGTGGGAGCAAGAGAGAGAGGGACGAGGTGCCACACACTTTTAAATGACCAGTTATCTTGGGAACTAGCTGAACAAGAACTCACTTATCACCAAGGGAGTGTTGCTAACCCATTCAT